>NW_024472925.1:0-25000 GCF_017654505.1 Polyodon spathula | reverse complement strand
TGAGTTTTGATGCTCAAAGACGGGTTCTTTTTTTGGTATCATTTTCCTCTATTTGCTCTATCTAACTGGCTGCCAGCTGCTCGCAGGCTTGCAGTGTTATTTTGTCATGTCATTAGTTCCTGTTTCTTGAGAAATATGATGCTGGGACCTTTCAACCGCTGACTCCACCTGTTTTGTGTTACAGTATAGAAGTTAGCGGAGCCACTACACAAAGATAAATTAAAACACAGGATCTGTTTTAAATGTGATGTTAATTATCCTGAAGCACAAGAAGACAATGCTGTGATTTAAAAAACCCCTTTTGGAGAGGAAACAATATCCTTTTGTCCCTTTTCTTGTGAAGCTGTGGGTGTGCTGTAGTGGTGCTGTGGGCTGGGTCTATAGAAACCAGTGGTGAGCTGGGCCCTGCAATAGGATACTAGTTTTTCCTCCAAACATTATTATACTACACAAACCATTCTAAGAGTAGGCTGTCCAACATACAGTCCTAGTGTCTGGAACAAAAAACAGCTGACCACAGGATTTCTGAAGAGGTTTTAGCACCAATGACATCCCTGGCTCGTAAGCACTGTATCTAAATGTGAGGCTAGCAGCTTAGAAGTTTGAGTGCAGCTGGCTGTCTTCTTACTATCTGGGACGATAGTAAAAGCCTGCCCTCTAGTGGTGTACACATAGCTACACATATATTTATTTATGGATAGGCTTATTTTGCTTGAGAAATCCTGAATCTGATAGCAACTTATGCAACACCCAATGGGTTTTAGTGTAGAATTTCCTATTAAGTAAATTGCTGCCTTATCTGTCTCCTCATAATTGGAATTAGACAAAAATAGAAACACTTTGATATGTAGCATTCATGTAATTTGGCTGCGCCTCACAGGATTTGATATATCAATGGGGATTCTGACATGTATTCTGCAATATATAAACTCTCTATCTACCTGTTGCAATTCAGTTTCACTTGTGATCGGCAAGACTTTAATAAGGGCGGATATCCTGGACTGTACAAATTACTGATGCTTCACCTGGAACTGCCATTCCAGTAATGCTGGCTTCTTTTGAAGAAGTGATTCAGCTTGCTATTATTCTGATATCAATGCAGCTAACAGGCCATTTTCAAGGAGTGGCCCAGTATAAATAAACAATAAACTCAATGGGTCTTTCTCTCCAGAAGCAAACTTTCCTGAAAACCCTGAAGTGATATATAATAACCCTGAAGTGATATATAATAATTCAACACTCCTCAGACTCATCATGTGCAGCACTGGCTGACCATAGTGGCCCTACACCCTTATTGTACATTCATACCTCTTCCCTTAAGATGGGATTGTACCTCCTTATTATCAACCCTAAATACAAGAACAAATACATGAGGAAGAGGTCTGCATTATAATGGGTTTACAAGTTAAAGAACCAATACTTTATAGAAGCCTATGTTAACTCTTGGTCTATTGCAAGTGCACTAAATTACCTAGTAAGGGTGTTTCCGGGGTTGTGTTCCTTCTTTTCATCCTCTTATTGCCTGGCCGTCCACGTCTGGTTTTCCCTTCAACATGAGGAATTACACCTACTACAGCAGACCACCATCCCCCACCACTGCCCTAGCATATGGAAAAAATCTACAGTTGTAATGTAGTCCAAGTGTGATTTATAATGATGTTTAATGGAAACTGCCGGAGGATAATTACTGTAAGAGGATAGTCCCCTTTAATTCTTAGACACCCCCTTTCGAAATGAAACTGTACTGCGACTGTCGCCCCAGGGGTCGATATGACACAGGTTCAGGTTAGGTTAGGTCAAGAGGGAGGTAACCAGGAACAACAGATTGGAAAACATTCCACACACAGACAGGGACTCCTCGAAGACTGAGATGACGTGAAATGATTAACAGAGCTCCGAAAAATTCCACGCACAGACAGGAACTCCTCGAAGACTGAGATGAAGTGAAATGATTGACAGAGCTCCGAAACATTCCACGCACAGACAGGGGCTCCTCGAAGACTGAGATGAAGTGAAATGATTAACAGAGCTCCGAAACATTCGAAGACTGAGATGAAGTGAAATGATTAACAGAGCTCCGAAACATTCCACACACAGACAGGAACTCCTCGAAGACTGAGATGAAGTGAAATGATTGACAGAGCTCCGAAACATTCCACACACAGACAGGGACTCCTCGAAGACTGAGATGAAGTGAAATGATTAACAGAGCTCCGAAACATTCCACACACAGACAGGGACTCCTCGAAGACTGAGATGAAGTGAAATGATTAACAGAGCTCCGAAACATTCCACACACAGACAGGGACTCCTCGAAGACTGAGATGAAGTGAAATGATTAACAGAGCTCCGAAACATTCCACACACAGACAGGGACTCCTCGAAGACTGAGATGAAGTGAAATGATTGACAGAGCTTCGAAACATTCCACACACAGACAGGGACTCCTCGAAGACTGAGATGAAGTGAAATGATTGACAGAGCTTCGAAACATTCCACACACAGACAGGGACTCCTCGAAGACTGAGATGAAGTGAAATGATTGACAGAGCTTCGAAACATTCCACACACAGACAGGGACTCCTCAAAGACTGAGATGAAGTGAAATGATTGACAGAGCTTCGAAACATTCCACACACAGACAGGGGCTCCTCAAAGACTGAGATGAAGTGAAATGATTAACAGAGCTCCGAAACATTCCACACACAGACAGGGACTCCTCGAAGACTGAGATGAAGTGAAATGATTAACAGAGCTCCGAAACATTCCACACACAGACAGGGACTCCTCGAAGACTGAGATGAAGTGAAATGATTAACAGAGCTCCGAAACATTCCACACACAGACAGGAACTCCTCGAAGACTGAGATGAAGTGAAATGATCTAACAGCTAGCATCTCTTTTAAAGGTGTAAGCGAAAGATGTAGTGGTTTTAAATGGATTCCTTGTGTGTCTTTTCCTGTATCCACAGTTTACCAGCTTATAATTTGGTTGTATGCTTTTGTTTTTTTGTTTTGTTTTTTTATGCTTGCAGCTAGTGTCTGACATATAGGTTTGATCAATACCAGGGACCCCACCTTTTCCAATGTAGTAGAACACAGATTTAAAATATCTTGGTGTGTCACCAGCAGTTTTGCTCAGTGTAGTCACAGGTACATTTTGTTCCACAGTGTTCTTATAAAGGCTGCCTATGAGGATTTGCTTGAGATGATTTTCATATGCAGCAGGACCTGTTTTCATTGAACCAGCTAAACTAATTCCAGATGCATGCTGGAGTGATGTCACTGTGAGTTGTTCTTTATGCAGACTGTTTTATTTTATTTTCCAGAAATGGGGGAAAAGTCATCTCCCCTTTAAAACCTAGATGAGCTAATCCTTCCATTCAAATGCTAAATATCAGTGCAGATGTGAAAATGTTTCATCAAAACATACTTAAAACAATAACTCAAACAGATCAAATACATGGGGTTTACATGTGGGGTAATTTACACGTGAAATGGTAATGCTAGTGCACTTTTGTGGCTGAAAAAAACGGCCAAAGAGAGGAACAGGGTAAATCACATTTACTCGTGTAAATGATGAAAAACACAGGAAAATCCACGCCCACTTTCACATGGAAACCCACATTTCACGTGTAAATGGTTGTGAGCTTGCTTATCCTTAAGTGACATCGCTATAAATATTGCAAGGGAGCAGGTCAGTTGTTACTGTGGATTCCCAGATGGCAGAAAGTAAGTGGGTGATGGGTGGTTTTATGGTTAGCAGTGGTGTAGTTCACCTTAATGATAAAGCGGGCGGCTATGAACTGCAGTGTACATGTGTTATCGCATTAAAGCAGCTGTTTGAGATTATCCTTGCTGTAAAAACTATGCTAAAAAGCAAGGAGGTGCCATTCAGAAGCAGGACGGTCCCACAGAGCAACGCTTTTTGCTCCAGTTACATCTGGCATAGCTATGTACGTGTTGCAGTGCCTCTGAACAAGGGAGTTGGCAAACCTGTAAGATGAACTGTGGTTTTATGCACCCCAAACACATTGCCAACTATCCTGTACTCAGCTGAGGATGCCAGCCTATACAGAGCAATCGGCACTCTTTTTTCCACTGGGCTGTACACAATTCTTTTTTGGCTGCATATCTTCCTTTACCAGTGCCACTATAATGCTGAATGTTGCCTTGGTGATTCGAAAGGACTCTATCCACTGCAGACCTGAAAGAGTGATGCAGCACAACCTCTTCCCACCAGCAAGATGGACGAGTATGTGTCCAAACCGTCCTTTCACTAGGCATTGGCATTAGGATTTGCTAGTAGAGGATGTTTGGAGGTTCAAGCTTCTGAAACAAAGGGAAAACATCCACTGTTCCCAATCCAGACAGCCTTGGGAGCATACGTGGAAGATGTGTGGCACAGAACTTTACAATCCGCTGGTTTTCAGCCATAGTGATCTGCAATACCTGTGTTGGTCAGTTTCATTTTATACCTTTTAATGAGTGATTCGTAAGATAACTTAGTTGAAACCGGATTCAGTACTAATGACATGCCACCTTGCCAATGGCATTTAAAAAAACAATTTGTGCAAGAGCAGTAAAACACATTATTAACCAACCAGGCACGAGGTATTTTGCTTTATTACAGCAGTTTAGATTCACTCATGTGCCAGTTCTCTGAGCATGGAAACCACATTTTCACTAGTAATCTTCAAAAACAACATGAGTACTTTACGCATAACTAATTTGCATATCAACCCCCACCTTTCCCCTTCATTTGCGTGACGTCGGGTGAAAAGCCATAAAGAGTAAAATAAACAGAGCGATTGGAAACCCAAAAAAGAATTTTACACAAGACATTTTTCTCGAGCTAAAAAAAAAACACGCATGGAAACTCCACCATTGTTACCTTATGATTGAAAGCCCTGGGATATTTAAAAAGAGAGTCGTTTTCAACTTCGTAAGATAAGAAGGAAAATTAAGTCCATATGAGCTTTTTTTTAAGCAAATGTAGGGGAAAGGAAGAGCTTCTGAAAGAAATACAAAGAAAGTAAACCGATTAAACCAAGCAAGAAACAACAGGAAGCTGCAGTCAAATTATTGTTAAAGATTTTTTCTATCCAATTCCCATCTGAGAAATGAGCAATTGCGTCAAAACAGGCCCTTAGGTAAAATTATGAGTTCAAGACTTTCATACTAAAATAAAATGTGATATGGTAAACAAGAGGTTATCTTAAGTGCTTCACTATTTCTATTTTCACAAATGTGTTTACTGCTTATATAGATCCTAGCCAACCACAACTGTTTTTTGTTGTTTTTTTTTAATGTGGAATTGTCTCCTGTTTTTTCAGTATATCTGATTACTGTTAATAGAGTTTACATTTGGTCTGCTATAAAACACAAACTGTTCTAACTTACAATAGGACTGCCCCAGCTTTAAAGCTGACTAAGTTTATTCATCCCCACCCCATGGTATGCGCAGTCTGCTTCTGCCACACACCTCATGGTCTCTGGGCTTTCAAAGACGCTTTCTTTTTTAACTGTGGCAGATGTAACAGTTCAGTGCTTTAACCTTGTAACTGTTTAGATCTGAGAGAGCCTTTTGCCCAATTTTTTGGCATGGCATAAAGTCTCTCTTTGACAGCCAGGCTTGTAATTAGCCCTTGCCATATGGAGCTTTTTAAATAGGTCAACTGTGTGAATGCCCTGGTTATTATTATAAATGGGGGTGGGGGTGGGGGTGCTGTGTTTGGACGTTTCTTGGAAACCATGACATAAACAAAAAAAGCTGTATATACATATATAAACCACACTTCGTGGAGCATGTCAGGTGACTATAGCCAGTGTAACTGCCAAAGGGCAAAGGTCAGGGGTGGAATGCAAGGTCAAAGTTGTAACCCTCATTATGGACAACATGCTGTAGCTCCTGGCGAATGGCTGGATCGCTGTAGTGAGTCTGTTATGTATTACAATATGTTGCACGCATCCGCATGCTTGATCTATCATTTGTCACCAGAGTTATTTTTCTGGTGGTGATTTTCTGCATTGTCATTACAGTAACACCCAGGATACTGTCTTGATGGGCAGCCAGTGTGTTGATCCCTGGTTTTACACACTATCATTCCCCTTGTGAAGTCACAAAGATCCTTCTATATCATCTACCTGCTGGAAACAGTTAGTGCATGATTGCTGTGAAGAATGCCTTCACTGTAATCATATCTTAATTGGTCTCCCATTACCATGGCAACTAAAAGCTGTATTTTAATTTCTCTGTTTGACAATCAATATTTTGTATAGGGTAAATAAATGTACAGTAACAATTTCAGTCAACACGGCCCAAAAACACTTAACATAGTCGGCAGGATTTGATCTTGGGCAGTTAGACCCCAATACACCCAATCTCTGTTTGAACAGTGTGAGAGTAAGCCACAACAGTAAGAGACAACCAGGTGCACACATTTATTGGAGAGGTACATTATCACATGAAAACGTATTGTGCAGCCCTACCTGCGAGCAGGTCCTGTTACAAGGTATAGCGCAGAACCAAATCAGATTAGCTCAGAGGAATGAAGGCCACCCAAGATGGTTCTGCACACTTAACACTTTCAGCGCCATCATCGTGAAGCATTATAAAAATAAATTGTAGTGAACATGTGTGCACAGTGGTGTAGAGAATGTTAATGCTACATGAATAAGGCACTCAGACAAGCGTGCACTTGAACATGGCAGGTCATTTTTAATAGGAGTGGAATTTAAAGGTTTTAAAGATCTACCCTTACAGAAAACTTCTGTTTGGGACTGTAATTCTGGGAAGAAACCCAAGCAGAACCACTAGCTAACAGGAAACACAATATTGCACAGCGATCATTATATGATAGTACGCTGCCTAGTACCGTAATGGAACACACTTGGAAGTGTGGATCTTCACAGAGAATTTGACTCCAGACAAATTGAAACTTGCACCTTTCTCAGGCTCACTAGCATGACAATAGAAAGAATAAGACTTCAAAGAGGAAAAGACAGACTGCAGTACAAAGTTTTAATTGTTTTATCACTGGTGGCTGTTTTAGTTGCAGTATTTATTGTATTTTTTACGCTGTGTGTGTTATTTATTTTTATACCCAAAGGGAGACCCCAATAAGAAGTTTTATGTATGTGTTTAACTTTTTAATTATTTTATCACGTGATTGGGACCGTAATTGTAGTCAGGTGCCAGTCATCAGCACCCTTTGATTAGTTCCTCTATATAACTGGAAACAAAACAACAAAAGGGAGAACACAGAGGAACACATTGGAACAGGACCGTGGCCATTTGGGACATGGACGGACCGAGAAGCAGCACTGGAAGCCTAAGCAATAAACACATTGAAGAGCATCAGTAGAAAACAAAGCAGCACAACTAAATATAGTGAAGACTCTACGTCACAGAAAAGAAAGTTACGCACTCATTGCATTGTTGATATTAAGAGAATACTGTTTCACAATGGACTGCGAGTATAACTCGTGGTGCTGATGTCCCGTTTGATGGATGCTAGTTTTCTAGTTAACTGTTAACTGTTGCACGACTACAGTACACAAAGACTGTGAGAATGGAATAAGTATACCGTTGGACTGGAAGACATCTTTATTATGAGTGCTGACCATTGTAGGGCTTGCATTCTCTCTCCCTCTGTTCCATAAGAAGGATTGCAGAGAAGACGGACTGCTGTATTACCTGCAGACACCCAGATAAGCAAGGCACTCTCCTACTAGAGTTAAGTATCAGTGGCAGGGTCAGAAGACTAATACTCTTGTAGAGACTGGCCGAATGCGGGGTGTGTGAATTAGGCTAGCTCAGATTGAGCCGAGGAGGGGAAAGCGAGTATTAAGAACTGATTGTTTTCATTGTTTCTCCAGGATCGATGTCACGGAGGGAGGAAGCGCCCCCTGGAGACGGGCGTGGGATCTGGATCCATTTTATTTACTTGTCGGGGTGGTTCCTGTGTGCATCTGGGGGCGGTCAGTCTGAGATCCAAACAACCTGGGGGATTATAGAAAAGAACGTTATTATAAAAATATACTTGGGAAGAAGTGTGCATTGGCTTCCATGTTTTAGTTTAGCTCTGTAACGCATTTGTAGGGGATTGGCAACAAATGTAATATATGGCAAACACTTCTGTGGACTTGGAACTGTCTCTCTCAAGTCTTATTCATTTATTCTGCAAATTCTTACCTGATGTGCATTCCATAATATATAAAAGCTGCATTTCCCTATTGCAAATTAGCTGGGGCAAGACAACAGGTAATCGAGGGCAGGTAGTAAATGTTGAATTGGCAGGTGTGCCTGCATCTAAGACTGCAAAGCTCAATGATCTTGTATGAAAGGATAGTCTCAAAAGAAACTTTTCTTCCCCAGCTCTCCTGAAGGAAACAGAGCAGTTATCACATTTTGCCAATTGGATTTCCTCCATAGAGCCCCTTGATTCAGACAAAGGGGCTTCTAGCTGCTCACAGTCGCATCTGTTTTCAGTTTGGTCTAATCGATGAGAATATATAATTGCTGAACTGCTGCTGGTAAGCTTGTAACATGGCTTTAGAAGTGGATGAGTAGCATGTTAAGTTCATTTGAGAAGGAGTTGGCACCTTAGCAAGAGAATCCACTCCACCCTGATCATGAGTGTTCATTTAAACCCATTGCAAGGTTCATATAAACCTGCCTTGCAAAGCAGCAGGCTGCCTATTCTTACACTTTCCCTCATATTCATATAATATATACTGTATAACCACACTGCTCCCTCTATGAGAAACACTGTCACCCTATTCACAAAGCTTTTAGGATATTCAATAGTTTTGCATGCATACTCTTAAAGTACCAACAACAGTCTAGAACACTTTCATGAATATCAAACGTATGAGTTACAGTTTTGTGAACAGACACTTCTATCCAGTGCAGAGTGCCCAGGGGGAGTCTAATGCCAGTGGCTGCTCCAAGATGTTGTATCTCCAGAGGTATTTTAAGTTCTGAAAATGTTTTTAGAAACAAAAAGCTGAATGAAACAATGGCAAGGGGAGTAGGCAAACCCAAGCTAAAAGGATTCCGGAGGAGAAAGCATGTTTTCACTCTGACAGTAGCAGGAAGAGGCTATTTTAATTCATACAGCACTCTGTGTTGCTCTCAAACTCATTCAAGGTAGGGACATGTTTCAATGTATACTGTAGGTACTCTATGCCATTAAGCCATAACTAATTATAAAATTTGAAATACACTCTCAAAGGGGCTACAGTATATGTCGCTTGTAAAACAAAACTCCCCAAGTCCCCTGTGTAACTGTTGCTTAAAACACGAGATGTATGATCTAATTCTCACACACAGTACAGTGTCTTTCGCTAGGAATGGTAACCCCAGATGGAAGGAAAGCCTTCCAAAGACAGTAAACTCAGCTCTTTGTTGTCCAGTAAATGCTGCTAACTGAGGAAAGCACTGATGGCATGATGCGGGCATGGGGCACGTCTTCTAGCGTCCCCGTGCTTCATGTACATGTTGTTTTATAACCTTGTTTTAAAGTTAGTTGTGAGCAAATGGCAATTTTCTCCAGTCTAAATTGGCACCGTTTCCAAGACAAAAGAAAGACTGCAGTGAATTGCAGCTGATTATGTTAGCTGATTTCTTATTTTATTTTCATATATTGATTAATATCTATGTTTGGTTTACATTCGTTTTTTTTTTTTTTCCAGAGATACACAGTATTGCCTGCTTGTTACTATATTGGAAGCATGGTGGTCTGTTTTAGTGCATCAACCACCCTTGTCTTGCCATGGGGTTAAAGTTCACCATTGGAATGTAGTGAGTTTTCTACTTGACAGCTGAATACAGGCAATGAATCTTCTCAGCCAATAAGAAACCACTGGCCAGCGACATTGAAGAGTTGTACTGATTTACCAGTTGAGAGAGAGAGAGAGAGTCAATCTTAACTCCATACCATCTCTGGTCTTCCAGTTTCATTTAAAGGAATGTATGAGCTTGGAGAGTTTTTTTTTTTTTTTTTTCTCACATGGCTGAAGTGCAACTGGATTTCTGGAAGTGGTGAGCCACTTCTGCACAGTCCCCTACTCAAGAATCCTTTAAGCTAATTGTTTGGGGGGTCTGGATTTTTATTTGCAGTCATCAGCCGTGTTTTAGTCAGCATTCACCCCTCCTTGTCCCGTGTGAAAAAGCCTTAAGGGTTAGCCAAGGTTTTAAAATCCATTCTCTTACCTCTTATTAGAAATTGCAATATTTACGCTGGCTCACTTTTGTTGTGTGGAAAATCTTTTAGATTGGACAAAATATTAGAAACACCTGACAGGTAACAAAAGTGTTTCAAAATGCCCAACACTTGGCTATGGTTTCTCTCTGTAATATGCCTGTAAGTTATAACAATGCTGGTCTGACCCCCTGTACATTCTGACTGCTTCTAAAACCTATCAAAGCCATTGTTACAAAATGCACAGAAAGCTTGGTGGACTCGCATAAGAGTGAAGGATCAGTGTTTTGATTTTTATATTTTAACTAACCACTCCTAGATAAAAAAAAAGGAGAACAATTAGCCAACGAAGGCAGCCAAAGGCTGAATCAGTCACCCCAAGTCTTCTGTAGCTTCTGTACATTGTAAAGTTTGTGAAGTAGTGGAAGTCAGTGATTGTTGTTAGGGCTGGAAAAGGTGAACTAAGCTGCAGGCCTTGCTGTCAGGGCCTCCCTGGCTCCTTCTGTTTAATCCTTCTCTCCAGTGGTTATTCATATTTTTCCACCGACATCATCGAAACTGCTTTAAATCTTCAGTGACCAGTTAACCCTCAGAGGCATTCATTTGCAATTGCGCTTGCAAAGTGAAATCAGATGGGCTGTTCTGCACTGGGTTTTTTTTTTTTTTTTTTTTTTTTTTATATTCTGTTAGTTTTCCAGATGTTTTTTTTTTTAACAGGAAAAAGGACAGATATCTTGGAAGCACAGCGTGGCAGTTTCTTCTTTTTTTTTTTGCTTTAAATTGTGTTATTATTTATTGAAAATGATGTGGAAAAACTGTGTATTGTAAAGTTTTTTTTGTTTTTTTTAACAGTATCACGTAAGATTCAGAGTCCGGTTGCCAGAGGACGCAGAAATAATTTTCAAAAGCATTGCTTTCACTAAAAACTCAATTATTTTTTCAATTACTGTGAAGTGTTGCGATGCTTTATAAAACTACTGAAAGTCTATGTAGAGTGAACTGTGGTAAAAGCCTAGCAAAGTGCAGTAAAACATAGGGAAGGTGTAGTAAAACATTGTCACAGTAAAGGACAGAGTGGTATGGAAAAGCATATACAAACCATGAATAACCATGGGAATATGAGGTACAGATATGGTAAGTTAACCTATAAATATACAGAATAGCCATAATTTACTAAATGTGTATACATTTTGCTATGAGAATTGAATTAATAAGAAAATACCATGTGTATTGGTCTACACACAATCACCAGACTGCAGCTCATTTGATGGAGTGCAATACCTCAGTTTTTAAGAATATGGAGTCATAGCCTCATTGGTTTGTGTCAGGCTACAGCGTGGGAAATGTGTTCAAGCCCTATTGACAAGGTGTCTAGTCCATGCAGCCCAGCAAAGTATAATCATCTGAACTAGTACTAGTTAGTTGAAAAACCAATAGAAAGGCTGGGATATGTAGTGTTAGATACTAAAGATGCATCTCCCTGTTGCAATTTCCAATCGCAAAGTCAGCAGATCTGCAAGATTCATATTGAAGTCTGATTGAGCGGAGCTCTGTTGACAGGTGCTTCCTCAGCCCTGAAAGAATCAGAAGCAGTGATCATTGCAGAATGGAGCCAATCGTTACAAAATAATTCTCTCCGAAAACACTGTATTGTAGTAAATTCCTCAGTGTACTACAGGAAATGGCAGTGTTTTTATATGGGTAATGGTAGGTGTGTACTAATGGCACACAAACAAACACATTCAAATGCAGAAGAGGTTTTTTTTCTTTTTTTCATATTTTTAATAGATTGCTATTTGGAAATCCTTCCAGGATTTGGTTAATTATCTCAAGCCCTTTTTTCAGCTGTTTTTCTTCATTTTTATGACTGCAGTAGTTCAGATGTCCTCTTTTTTTAATAATCTCCTGGTGGCTGCAGAAACTCACTGTCAGTTACAACTTAAAAAAAAGAAAAAAGGATTGGGAAACAGTTTGGAATACCGTGTTCCACTATCATTCTTTGTTTTCTGTTTATGAATTATATGGGAAACCACATGTATATCATCCATACATTTAAATCCATACATTTAAATATTCAATATACAACACTTTCAGTCTTACCTAAAAAGCATCTTTCCTAATAGACCTCAGTTCACCCATGAAGCTTGCAAATGCTTTTTTGGGAAACCTTTGATGACCCTGCCTTCCCCCTCAGACTCCAAACTGCTAGAATTGGCTTTGAACCTTAACTGCCCATCACCTAAAGAGGGAGACCCCAGTTACAATATTAAATGGAAGGAATGCTGTTCAGACCAGAACCCCCAGGTCAAAGGAACGGTAGGGTTCAATACTGGTGGTAATAGTCAGGGACAATAGAAGAGGATTGTTGTCTGGTGCTAACACTAATCAAATTGCTTGTGTCAGTGCAAAGATAAATGCAAGACAATATAACTGGACAGATTGAAGTGTGGGATGCGAATTTAATTAGGTGATATATTATAGAGTTACGTGGCAAGAACAGACAAATGAGAAAGGCCAGGCCTAACAAAAATAAAGTTTAGCATTCGATTTCCAATAAAGCAATGTTATAGGTGTTTATATCACTAATTGTATGCACGAAACGTGTCTGTCTGAGGTGGAAAAAGTCCATAACGTGGTCTTGTCTGTTGGTTTCTACAGCAACCATATTATAACTGTATCCCAGTGGGATTTGTAGTCTCCTGTAAGAGTAATTACTTTTGAATTGATATGTAGTTCGCCCAGGTAATAGATGGTGAGCTGGATCCATATAGATTGATGTGTACAAAGATGTATAGACAGATAGAAACCGATTAGACCATCTGGAAATGAAGGCTGTAGTAAGGCCCTGTAATAAAAATGTCCCAGTCCCAGCCGTATATCCTGCAACTAAAAAAAAAAAAAAACAGCATCAATGCAGTTAATCTCAACATATACGTCCTCCTTGAGTGTGAGGAAGAGGTGTTAACGTGCCAGTACACGCTGAACCGGCCGAGAGACAACCAGGAAAATCTAAACAGCTTGGCTCTTAATTTCTACTTTTATCTCTTTCTCCACAGGCACTTTTAGATTCCGTGGCCCTCACCCCGACCCCCAGATGATAACGCAAGGACCACAAACCAGGCAAGTAAGAAAAACTCAGGTTTCTTTATTACACCGTTATTTACACACATCCATCCTATGGTTGGATAGACAGCTACTGGGAAAATGACACTTGGAAATCTCCACAACTCTAATATAAAAGGGTAGCATGCTATGTGCTCACAATTAATTATTTCCACGAATTGCAGGGTCACGCTCACCACACAATTCAAGCTTCCAGTTAGAGGAAAGTATAATACATGTAAACAAATGACTAGTTAGCAGCACATTAATGTGTCATATTAGTACGCCTAATATAGGTAAACAAAATGACTGCATAGCACAGCACAGTAATGAATTAGGCTCCCAAGGCCAGGACAGGCCCTAATGTTCACTCGCGCTCCTCTTGAAGATCATCCAAGATCGATACGAACCCACAGAAGAGGTCCCACTGTAATGATACCTTTTTATTCTATACGCTCTTATTTCCAATATCCATAGACCTCCTGAAAGGTGGTTCCTTTAATCAGATAGATTACACATCTCCATAACCCATTTGTATAAGTGTAGCCGGCACAGCACTGTTTTAGGCACAGCAAAAACATATGGAACTGCATTAAGCTTATAAATTAAACACTAGTGCTTCCACAAATTGTAACATGAAAAACTTCCAAAGAAACGAGTACTTCCCATGCATGCATTTTTCCGGGTCTCTTCACAGGCCCTTCTTTTCATCTCCTGTCTGCTCTTGGCCAGTTCCAAAACCTTCTCTGCAGTTCCTGGATCACCCAAACTCCTTCCTGTAGCTTCCCATGTTCTTCTCCCCTGGTGTGTCGATACAGGGTAGGTCAGGTTGTTAACAGCTGGATGAATTTCAGCAGTGGATGGTCTGTCAGTTAGTGTTCAATTTATCTATTTAAGTCCCTGTGCTGTAATACAAACAAAACAAAACAAAAACCGTCGCTCCAGACAGCGTGGCGCTTCTCTCTCATAAACCAAAAGGGGTTAAAACAATAAAAACCAAATCAATCAAACACAAGTCAAACAAGGGAAGTAGAATAATAAATGCAATAAACAATTAGTGACAATAATTAGGATAAAAATATGTTTCCTCATAACAAAATTTGGTCACTTGTGACATAAGAAATACCACAAGCCATCAGGAGACCACACGAGCTGGCTCTGTGCAGGTCATGATTAGAAAAACATCTTCAGATATCTCTTACAAGACAGTGAGCTAACTGGAAAATCCTTGAATACTTACCAGAAAAAAAATATATATATATTGTTCTTCATTTTACTGTTTCTGCAGTGGCGACTGCCGAGACTGGTTTCCCCCATTGAATCTGCTGATCTGTTTTTCCATCTAATCATCTAATTTACATTGAAATGTGCTGAAGAATGTAAGGTGTTTCCTTTAAATGTGTGAACAAAGAGTTCTGTAAATCCCAGAGTGGCTCACCTAGTAAAGGCACACCTGTGTGGTGTGCAGGGCAGGATCGGGTATCAATTCCTGGTTTTCAATTGCAATTCCTTTGTTAAAATCAATTCCCGTTCCAATATCAATTCCAACACATTGGAATTGCAATTAGCAACGTTCTGTTAAAAAGAGCTTCCCTTGAAGGAATTGGAATTGGGAATTGATTTTAAAAAGGAGGCACAATGGATGTAGGCCAGTTGGCTGGGTCGTGGGATTGGAGGAAGCCCACTGACCTTCCCTTCTCCTGAGCAGGTGTGGAGATTGCTGCAGCAAAGGGAAAACAAGAGGTTAACACATTTGTGAACACTAAATAAAAAATGTGTATTTTTAAACAGCTGGCATGTGTAATTTATTGAAAACTGTGCTGTGACAGAACAAGCTTATTCCCTGTCTTCCACCCCCACATTTTTGGAAAAAAGTTGCCATAAAAGCAGAAGACCTGGGATGAAAACAGAGTAGAAGCCTTGATATCTTTACAGTGCCTTCATTTTATGGCCACGCAGGGATTTGCTGTACTGTTCTTTGAGAGTTCTCTTGTATCTGTTTTCTGAGAACACTTGGGTTTGCCAGAGGACTGCAATGTGGGATGTGTATTAAGATCCTAGGGGGGAGGTACAGTACAGAGATCTGCTTGTTTTTCCGATTAGTTTTTATCTCCTTTTTCAAAATGATCTTTCTCCTTTTCGAACTTCCTTTACTGAAACTGTGTGATTGGGGGTTGAATGCTTCTGTATCTGATACCCATGAAATTCAAAAGTAATTAATAATGTGATTTTCAGTATGGCCTCTTTTTAAAGCTGCAGGGTCCCAAGATCATTATTCGGAAATAAAACTCTTAGGGGTCTGTTTAACTTATAATTCTCGTAAAGTTTATCCTTCTGCTCGCTCAGCATGCTATGTCACTCACTCGCCTGGTTCTACTTGCAGCAGTTGGAGGTTACAGCTGTGGAAACCAAAATAGAAATTTAAAAATGGCTTGTTGAAGCAAACACAAAACACGGGGAAAGTGGTCACTAAAAGAGTCAGATGGGGCATTAAAGAGTTCAGACAGAGGGAAAATACAGAGAGAGGCTGGTCTAGGGTTACCACATGACTCCATGTACAACAGGACAGTTCAGGCTTTTCAGCTCACATCACAATGCATTCTGGTAAGTGTAGTCCTGCTGTGAAAAATAGCAGAGAAAGATAACATGTACCATAGAATGCACTGCGATTTGAATTGAAAAGCTTGAACTGTCCCAAACTGTCGTGTAGTCATATGGTAACCCTAGGCTGGCCTAGTTTAATGTACTAATATCCTTCAAGACACCTTCCAGCATGTGAAGACTGTATTCAGGGCTACTAGGGTGTCAACTCACTCGATTGAGCGTGCCACACAAAACAGACCAGAACTCACATGTTGTGTAGAATAGATTTGAATCAGACTGCCCTCCCCTTTCTTCTTCTCTTATGTAAATATTGTACAGCTTTCACAAAGTAACTTTGCCAAGCAGATGTTAGGAAGCAGTCCAGGACAGACACAAAACATCGTTTGTGAGAAAGAGGGGTCAGTGCGTTCTATGGAGCATGACTGCCCTCTTGTGGTTATAGCGAGAACAATTTGCTTTATATAAAGCATTCCCAAGACGTGTGTAGATAATTTAAAAGTGTTGGAAAATAGTAACAGTTATATTATATGGTCACATGTCTATACGCTGTAATCAAAGATCATGTTGTTATGATTCTTTGCATGAAACAATCAATGACTTTATAAAATATATTCTAAACCTTAGCAGCTGAAGGAAAATTATTTTGGCAGCTTGTCCTAATTTTGTTGCTCTGTGAAAGGGCTTGGCTCTGCAGTAGTGCAAGCCTGTAAAAAAAATTAAAATCACAAGTTTGCAGGAAGAAAAAAAGGTAAGTTAGAATAGAAACCCCATTGAGTAGCTTAAGTTCAGGTATTTGAAAGAAACGTGTTTAACATGTGCAACTAATCATTTAATCATACCAAAAGGTGTAACTTTTTACAGATGGGCAGATTTGTAAAAACGAAGTTTTAGTCATACAAAACATAGTGAGTACAACGAGTCATTAGCTACCATTGTAAAACGTGCGGACAACATATGATTGCTTTATTACCCTAGAACAACCAAAAAAAAACTTGGTTAGAGATGCCACAAAGTAAGTGGCAAAGCCTTAACCGTATGTGTGTTGAAGGCCACTAGGACCTCTTCCATCCTTGTCAAGGGGAGTGCTAACCTTCTCTCCTTTCATACAACACGAACATAACTCGCACTTCTGTCGTATATATACTTTCGTCAATGATATTTAATTGTGGTTGTGGTTACTAGTGAACATTTTTTTTTTTTTTTTTTTTTTTTTTTTAAACATTCATGTATTTATTTTATAGAACATACAACGACATATATTGAGCATTATGACACCTTTTCCAATATTTATAACGATATCAAGGTAGAAAAATGAAAAAACTTTCATAAAAGCAGCTGTTTAAATTTACATAATATAAGCTTCTTGTCCAATCAGCGGCGATTATAGCCATTGCGTATTTTGTACACGCCTCCGATGAAGCAGTGTAGACGGTTTCATAACAAACATGCCATTTTTTTTTAAAGGATTTCTTTCTAAATCAAGTGTCAAGTCAATGTGTTTTACATAGGTTGTGTTAGATTAACTTCGTGAAATACAGTACCGCACTGTCTGGAAGTCAAGCACAAAGGCGGTGAGTGGCAGGTCGATGCTGTGTTTATGTGCTAGGTTATTATTTGGGCTATGCGTGTTTAGCCGTACCGCCCAGCGTTATGAAATACAGAACGGACAGCAATTTGTTTCGTCGGCGCCAGTTTGTTTTAATGCCGTTCTTCTAATTCTTATGCTTTTTTCATTTTATTTTTCTAAGGCTGGCAGCAGGAACAGATGCAGCAACACCAGATCTTGACTTTGATAACAACGTTGTATAAACGACTCCGGTAGCGTATTGTGTAAGATCCATGACAACAGTCCCTATGTGGTCGAGACTGACATATCTGCTGATCACTAATAACTTATACAAAGGTAAGAACGCTTCATTGTGTCTATTTTTACTGTCATGATGGTCGTGTGGTGTTGAGTTGGGGGGATACGTCTATTGCGCATGACTCCTCCCATGTATGGTGCGTATGATCACCCATAAGGACCCAACCGCAAAATGAAAGCAAAATGTTACCCATGCGCAAAACTGCGTAGTCGTAAAACGGAGCGCAGTTTAGCAAAAGCTTAAAAAGCAACACAAGATCCAGAATTAAAACAGCATCCAAAGTCAGTATTCAAAATGCAGCATATAGTGCTCGATAACCATAATGTCACAGTTCACTGACAAGTGAAAATGCACAAAAGCACATAAAGATCACAGGTTTTGTTTAAAAATGCATCACATTATCTAAAACTTTAATGATTAACTATGACAGTACCATAGCTTGTCTCGTTCGCTTTGTTTTTTAGCTTTCATTTTGCAGCTGTGAAATAAGGGGTGACTTTTGTAATACATTTATTCAGTATCATAAAAGTAATGTAGGCTGTAGAAAAAAATACAAAGACGGTAACCCTCAAACTCTCTCTCTCTCTCTCTCTCTCTCTCTCTCTCTCTCTCTCTCTCTCTCTCTCATGAAATATTATTTGTATTTTACATATTTTTTTTTTTAAAACATTATAACTGATGTATTATGCTTTTGGTTCTTCTATTTTGTAATGTTAATTCAGTATATGCAAATATTTCAGATACAACACTATATAATCTGATGCATCCTGATACCATTGCTGTAGATCACATGGTCTTATTGCAGTGAACTTAAACTGTAAAAGTACAAGTAGCAGCTACTTGTTTTGTAAACTGAAGTATAAAATACAAGCAAAGAACCAAACAGGTATTCAGCAGAAGAAAACTGGAACCCGTGATAACAGTGCTAGTGCTAATAATATGTAAGAGAATGTATTTTAAAACCTTGGTTTGCACTCATTTACTAGTCTAGTCAATATGCTCTCTCTGTCTTTCAGTCTGTGTGTGTTTCAGTTTGTAGAGGATCTGATACAGTAATACTGGGTGGAGCTATGGGCATGCTGGACTTCTGCAAGGCAGGAGGATACCCTGTCTATATCCTGTGCATATTGCTGATTACTTATTTACTGAACCAGCTGGATCGCTACATACTGGCCATCGTTATCTTACCTCTGGCACAGGAGATTCATTTTGGGGACAAGAGCTGCCTGCCAAACGAAACCAGCCAGCCTGGTCCATTGCAATGCAATAATGCCAGTGATGAGAAACAGTAAGCATTTTAATCCTTGCACCCATGATGCTTTGTGGTGCTTGGGTTGAATGTTGTATCAGTTATCATTGGAGGCACCAATTATCTATTCACGATTGAGTGGCCATCACAGATGTAAGCAGGAGTGTCCAAATTCAGGAGTATATGAACTATGATTCGTATTTAACCATTTGCAAAATAATATTTTGGGTTTGTATTTGTGTTTCCTGTTAAACGTTTAAACACTCATATTTTCCCCCAGACTCTCACCTCCTTTTGTTTTTCCTAGCTGCAAATCCTTGCTGAATGCAGACAGCATTCCTTACTGCAAATGGGACTATAATGGCAATGGGTGGGAGTACCAGATAATGGCTGGACCTATTTTCATTCTCATCTACACCTTTATGGGTTAGTGTATGGATGGAATAGCCTCTGTAGGCTGTAGTGACACAGTCTGTGAAATATAGCCTGAAATGACCCGCTGAATGGTCCTGGAAGTTTTTTTTTTATTTTATTTTATTTAATTTCCATGCTGTTATCAGATTAATGGGATTAAAAAACTGATTTGCTTCTTGCTGAGGGATTGTGGAAGGTGATCCACCTTATCCTCTCACTATCATGCCTGTGTTCACCTCATTGAATTTATGCAGCTGTAAATTGAATACCAGTTTTAAAGACTAGTTTAATATTACTTTTTTTGACAGTTAAAAAATAATAATCTCATTTTTACACAACTTCAAATATACAATTCACATGAGTTGTCTGTTTCTGTCACAGAAAGCAGTTTGTGTTTAATGAAAATTTAATACTGTTGCAAAAACTGAGATGACTCCATACCTAAATAACTGAATATTTTAATTTAAATGAGAGATCTTGCACACGCCATAATTGTTTCTTGCTGCTTCTGTAACATAACCCATTTTGCAAAAATTAAATAGTCTAATTGCTTTTGCAACACTTTTAAACTGTTTGACTGCATGGGTCTTGCACCCATGCTTTGGTCACACAACATCAACCCTGGAAACGCCACTCTTGCTCTCTTTCTTCCAGGGATTTTTATTGGATTCCTCGCTGATGCTGCCAACCGTAAGAACCTCCTTGCCGTTAGCCTGTTCTTCTGGAGTCTGATGACGTTCCTGATGGGTTTTGCCCAGGAATACTGGCACCTCGTGCTGCTACGCTTTGGTCAAGGCATTGGGTATTTGCATATTTTTTTTAACCTGCATATTTTACAGAGAACTTTGTTTTAAACTGAACAGCATTTAAATCTACTGCTGTTTAGAATGAGCAGAACAGACCCCAGTATCTGCCTAAGCCTTTGATTGATCAGTGAATCTGTTCAGCTGTTTGACTCTTGTTTTTGGGGTGTTTAGGGAAGCAGGCTGCACCCCTTTTGCTGCCAGCCTCATTGCTGACTATTTCCCTGAAGCTGCAAGGGGATCGGCAATGGGGTTTTACAACTGGGGGATCTACACAGGGTACAGCCTGTCCTTCGCAGTGGGGAACTACATAACCAGGGCAAACATCATGGGGCTGGTAGGTTTCCTGGTGTTAGGTCATAGAGGAATACTAACAGCAGCTTGACCAAACTAAACCTTTCTCAAATAATGGTCTGCATTGTAAATATTTTGGATTACCATGGCTAGATGGTTAGTGCAATCCAGTGTGATTTCCCAGTGCTGTAAAATGACCTAAATCCTGGCAGGGTGTGGGTTTATATAGTAGATGAAGTGGACTCTTAGCTCTAAATGGCTGGTTATCAAAAATGAGCTCTATTCAGAAAGGACCAGATATAAAAGACTGTTAACTAAAATTGATAGCTCGCTAAGAAATGAGTTGTCTTTAATAGAAAAATACAAAAGTAACTCTCCACATCAAAGTACAATGCATTTGTTCCTAGGGTTGGCGGTGGACCTTTTTCATCTGCGGGATCCCAGGGTTTCTAGTGAGTCTCGTAGTGCTCATCACAGTGAAAGAGCCCCAGCGCACCCAAGGGACAGGTGAAAGAGCGCACAATGCAAACACCCCTTCCAGCCTGTCACTGTCACAGAGACTGTCACGAATACTGCAGCCCTTCCTCAGCCCCTCCTTGCTGCTGCTTTGCTTGGCTGGCTCCATCAGAAACGCAGGTACTATTTGTGATAATATTGTATTATTACCTAATTTATAAAAATAGCGAATTACTAGAGATTACCGACCAGTTTGGGGATGATTACTAACCTGTTATACAAGCCCAGCCCTATTTCAAGACAGAGGTTGATCTGATGCTGTGTATATGGAACATAAGGAATAACTGCTTAGGATTTAGAGGGGAAAATTATATTTGCTGTGCAGTACATTCATTTTTTGGCTTATTATATTTTTCCAGGTGGCTATGTTTGGGCCTACAATGCCCAGATCTATTTTAGCCAGTACTTTCCTGTAGAGGATGTGGGGCGCTGGTTGTCATGGATACCATTAGTTGGAGGGAGTTTTGGTGTCCTGTTTGGTGGGTTCATTTCTGACAGAGTGGTCAAGAAAAGGGGGCTACCAGCAAGGATCTGGGTTTTAGTTATAAGTCAGGTAATAAATATTCTTCTTGTCTTTTTTAAATTCAGTTTTCCCATTCAATCGTAACGTATGGTAAACTGCAGTGACAATGTCCTTTCAGATTGTGGCAGCTCCCTTCCTGGTGGGGGTGCTGTGGCTGTCACCCCCATACGCTTTTCTTCTGCTCATTCCTGCCAATATAATTGGTGAGTAAAAAGACTTTAAAATCACATTTCATATTAGGAGCACTAGTAGGGTAATGCTCAGGTGGGGCCCGATTACCTGTAACACAGGATGTTTTTTTTTTTTTTAAGGCTTGGTTAGTTATTACCCCTTTAACCAAACGACTTCTGTTTTCTCTCTCCAGGTGAGATGTGGGTTGGTGTCACATTAGCCATTGTGGTGGAACTCGTTCCTCCAGTGATCCGCACATCTGCTGTAGCTTTCTACCTCTTCATCATCACCAACATTGGGGGGAACATGCCCTTACTGGTCCCTCCGCTCACCAGCCTCTACGGTCTGCGTACAGCGCTGCTCATTCTCTTTCCTGGAATGTATGTTGCCGGTAAGTGAGCATTTGTTCATAGCAGTATGTGTGTGTGTGTGTGTCCTTCCTATTGCATATATGTGCAAATAGAATTATCTTTGCACGTCCTTGCATCTGCAAGTGCTTTTGTCAGTGCAAATGTCATTAGAGCAGAAATAAACAATCTGATGGCAAAGAAAAACATTCCAATTGGGGAGGAAATCTAATTTTAGGCTTGAAATGATGCAGCAGATTATAGCCCCCTCAGCAGTTTCTCTGGCTGAGGTAAAGAACATGGTTTCTTACAAAAATTATGGTGAAAAATTAGTTTTATATGTTTCTTCATTTTGAGGAATTTTGTAGACACAGTGATTTTCAATATCCCTGTTCAGTAGTTCAGATCCAGTCTGGATCTGTTCCCGGTGCTTTTTCAAGTGGTTAGTCATACTATTACATTATCACTTGGCAAGCGAAGTCTTGTGCTGACCGACCCTGTATTCAGAACTCCGTACACACCTTTCACCATAAACAGTGATCTGGGCAGCAGCTGTATTGTAAAATTGTGTGCTCTCTGATTGAAGGGTCTCTCCTGTTCCTGCTCACACTCTGTGTGGCTCGCAGAGACCAGCGGAAGATCACCTCAGCGGAGACTGAACCTCTCCTTCCAGAATCGGATGAGGTTTCGCAAGAGGAGCACCAGAAAAGTACATGAACTGTGTCTGATCTGCTGTTAGACCACGCTACTGTTCCACTTACTGTAAACTGTGAGCAGGTAGCTACATACATAACCTCTTGATTCAAATTCACCATGCAAAACTCCCTACCTGTACTAGCAGCAGTGGTTTGATTAGTCAATTATATAAATTCCAAGTACTTATTTTATAAATTAACTAACTAATAGATAAATGCTTTAGGGTTTACGTGCTGTACAGTAGTTAGTCATGTTCACTGATCTATGCATACATACTGTAGGTACATGCATACTATACATGTATACATACAGCAACTATAAGAATATTCTGTGGGATACTGTAGTACAGTATCTAGAGGGACTTCGTAGCACACCATATAATTCTATAAAAGGAAAAATGTCCTTGTGGCAGGGCTGAGGCATGCTCCTCTAAATGAATGTTTTTTGGGTGGTTTTAATTTGTAATTAAAAAAGGTACCCTAGCAACAGCCACCAACCACTGCAAGTGCCTGTGTGTAAATGAGTAAAACCTGGTCGCCTGAGCTACGTTTTCAACATCAAACCCTCTGTGTCTCTCAGCGGATACCCACACAGTAACAGTACACCCCTGTGACAATCCTCATTGCACCATCGACTGTCCCCAAATGACAGTCCTCACAAAGCAGAACATGCTTCCACATTTAATTTCATCTCCGTAACTGTGTATACCCAAGATAGTTGTTTTGTATTGCAAAGTTTGTCCTTATCATTTTAACATCGGTACCAAGTATGATGCTTGCAGTTTTACCTACTGAAGAGTATTGCAAACTGCTGAGTGTCCCGAGGGAATCCCACAGCTGCACTGAAGCAAAGGTCTCTTAGTTTCCTATGCTTTGACCCTATGCACACTTTCATCAAAGAGATTTTGTGCCCCAGCTAAAGACGCCGGGGATACAGCAGATATAATGCTAAATCCATGAAACCACCAGTGACAGATTCCTATAAGCAACAGTATCTCTCAGAACAGACTGAAAGGAGTGCAAAGTCATTTTATTTAATGCAGAGCTTTGCGTTTAATTCAGTGTCGACTGCAAGCCAGTACTGTAGCTCAGCAAGCAGCTTAGAAGTTAAGCCTCATAGTGATTATCAAGGGCTGCTGTTGGGAAGCAGGTTTACAGCGAGTGAGGAGCAGTGTGTGCAATACTGCCCTAAACTAATTCCAGTTCAGTGAAACCTCACTAGCAAGCACCTTGTTATTACAAATTGAATCAATACACTCTCAAAATGCCTGTTTTACAGTACTTCTTTTTATACAAGTGATGGATAAGGAAAACTATTCCTAAGACATTTAATACTGGTTAAACCAATTTTTGCCATATAACCAATTTTTGCCATATATTTTTGCCATATATATATATATATATATATATATATATATATATATATATATATATATATATATAGATAGAGAGAGAGAGAGAGAGAGAGAGAGAGAGAGAGAGAGAGAGAGAGAGAGAGAACACACCATATTATGATGTGGATATTGTGTCTAATGAACTTACATTTCATATGTATACTCAACATACACCAAAAATATTTTAATAAAAGAAAATATGTATTACCAAATTGGTAATTTATCAGCTAACCCAGAAGAGGAATTTGTGGAACTTTACTTCCCCTTCGTAAACTCCATCACATAGCTGTGCTATAAAATGATGTTGCTTTTAAGCTTGAGTTGATTTGAAATGTTTTTACATTAAAAGGTGATTAAACCGATGTAAAAACTAGGCTTTAAAAAAAACAAGGCACACATTAAAAAAACGTAAGATTTGCGTCAGTTTGATTAATAATCTAAAGCACTGAGACAAGCCTCTTTTAGCAGCCAGCTCCAGAATAGGTTCAATTTGTAAATGAAACACTTGAAAAGCATATCTTAATAAACAATATGGAGACACTGTCACACACGTCTGCCTGCATTCTGGTGTTTTTAATCGTATTCACGCATACAGACCCTCTGCATGACTTTTTATTTCGACTACTGATTATTATTTTTTTTTTATGAAAATGTCCTTGATTTTTAGTAGATTAGTTTTCCCTCGATTCTTTATCAGGATCATATTTTCATGAAGAAATATTGCCACGCTGGAATCCTTGTGGGGCAATATTTCACACAGCAGAGGTTTTGGTTTGTCTCCTAATAAAGCAAAACAGCATACACATTTGTGCCTGA
>NW_024472924.1:0-12757 GCF_017654505.1 Polyodon spathula | reverse complement strand
TGCAATCCATTAAGATTGTCACTTTCAGCATATTTTTACATGTTGCATACTATTGTTCATGATTTGCTAAACAACTTAACACTGTAACACTGCCTAATAGTGACATCAGTGTCATGTGATCTGCAATTAATCTTGGTGGCGGAAAGCTTGTCTTCATCGCTTCGGGCATGCGGTCTGGTATGTCATGTAGAATATTGCTCTGCTGAATGTCTTCTGTCAGCATGTGGCTGGAGGTCTTGAGTTCTTCCCTTAAAGCCACCCTCACCGAGTGGGCAGCCAGCCATGCACTTGGTGGCACAGGATCAGCGCATTTCTTTGGAGTTCCCTAATTCCAGAGAGCAAGTACTGACCCAACACTGAAGAAGGTGGCAGCCACTCCAACTCAATGCAGGGTGGAGGGTGGAGGCAGAGTGGCATTTTGTAACATGCTAACTCATGCACTAAGTTTGCAAATGGACAGAACGAACACAATCCAAAGTGCATTTTGCATGCATTTTGGATTGCACATAGAGGCAATACAAATCTAAATTGTTTACTTCACACATCATGTAAACAAATATAACATAAACTTGACTGATCTCACTGTAAAAGGTCTGAAAGGATGTCAAGAAGAACTGAAATTTTAGGCAGAAACAACAGCAAAAGTTGTTACGGTCTGTACATTTTTTTTTCAAAAATTTATTTCAAGTAACACAATACAGCAGGGACCCATTTATCCAAACTGGATTAACTAGGGGAGTTTCTGCCCTCTAGCTGATGCAAGCAGGCAGTGTTAGGTAGACAACACCCCAGTGGATGAGAGAAATTGATTAAAAGGGAATCTACTGTAATTACATGATATACCTAAGCTTAATGAAAGTAATTGACTTTTACTGCATCCATATTGATAATGAATATGCCACATAGCCCATTGCAAGTATGTAAACAGAACAAAAGAACACTATTTAAAAGAGCAAACAACTAACCAAAAAACTATGGGAAGCAACTCAGAAGGTTATGAAGGACTCTTGTAATATTACTAGTGTAGTAAACAGCTTTAACAAATAAGGTCTGAGTCGCTGTGTACTTTTAGTGAACCATACAGTCTAAATAATGTAGCTAACTGCACTTAAATAGATTAATAGAATTAAATAGAGTGAAATCTATTTTAGAATCGTAGAAAAATATGGTGGCTTTCCTGAAGTGATGACTTAGTATTGACAAATAACAGCTACAGCTTTTCATAACCATGGTCCTCATTGTATGAAAGGTTCACTCCAGGGTTTAAAGAGCCCTCCAGGCCTTGCCAATACAAATTGCTGTTGAAACAGTAAATAAATACTAATAGGTAAATAGGAGGTGGTCTGCCTGAAAAATCAGATATTACAAATCTATTCTCATGACAGGCTCATTTAAAAGAAAGTAAGCTTATGAATGTGGGAAATCTGTCAATTGCTGTAAATATATCTTAATACGAGTGACTAATTCGCTCATAGTGACCTATCAAACTGGGCCATATGTTGCTTTCTGCGGGGGGAAAATAGAGCTTATAGCAAATCCTGCCTTATCCATAGCATTACAGGCTCTAAGAAAGGATTTAGTCCTTACGTTTTGATTAGATAGAATTTTCCTCCAGGACTAAAGCAGAATACTATTACTAAGCAGAGGACCCAGCAGACTGAGAGGGGCGGAATAAATAACCTCATGGGGTGGACCTCTGAATTTAATAATTCAACTATTATTGCCGGGCAATGATACCATAAAACAGTTCTATTGTTAGAAGCAATGGATTATCAATCAGAAAATAATCCTGTTTTTTGCTTATGTTCCAACTGAGCGGCCACATTTTTTTACAGGCTTCACCTAGGGACTGTACTCAGGGAGAACCTGCAGGATTTCTATTTTTTATTATTTCAACCAGGACAGGGCACAACCACTTCTTATTGTTTTAGTTTTTTCAAGTTTCCACCTAAGAAACTGTTTATGTGCTTGCCTGGAAAAGGGATCAGACTTCAAAAGAACCAGCAAACTTGCAGGAATCTAATGGGAATATTCCATCTTCACAAACCACATTCCATGGGTTATTAGAAGAAGGCTTCTTCTGTTGCATCCATGACTTTGAAAACTTGGCATGTTTGTGGGCTAGGTTTCTTCATAATCTCATCATTGCTGCCCATACAGGGTAAGACCATGATATTGACATGTGTATCTTTTGCTGCACCAAAGTCCACCTTTTTACCCTTAATTCAAGTAACATATAGAAGGGCTAATTCTGAAGGTGCTTTTTCCTATTGCCTTGGTACATAAGATATGGTGTGAATTGTGCTACATACAGTACTTAACACACCAAATGAGCTGAAGGGGGGGTGGGGGGACATATTAGGGATAATATAGGTGAAACATTTTATAGATAGATAGGTTCATTGATTGGTTGTCGGTCTTTCAGGTCAATCATAAATTTAGACGTTATAACAGTAAACCTGCCTTCATCATTGTTAACGTAGGTACTGGAGCTCATTATCACAGGTAAACAAGATCCAATGCAAGGATTGTGGGAAATCTTTGACCTCCTCCAGGTCAAGGTCACAGACAGGAGCAGAGCAGATCATCCAATAAGAATGTGCTTTCGTTCAGTTACCGGGTTTGGTATAAACGTGTTTTCAATTAGTTTGGAAGGGAATCGATTAAACTGAAGTAGGTCATGAAAAACATTTGCATCCTCTGAATTCTGCTTTCTCAGTTCAGGGCAGTAAGATACAGCAATTATGATGTCTGTGTAAAGACAATGGCTTCAGATACCAGAATACACCATTCTAATTTGGTATAGTTGTACCTGACGTAGTGCATAGAAATGCCTTTGAACCTACATTGCACAAATACATGCAACGGCACGTGAAATATGACAGTCTTATTAAGACTTTAAATTCTGTGTATCAGTTTCATAGTTCGTCTCCTGCTGTTTCTGTGGGAGGGGACGCAGAACCGATAACCGAGGGCTGTATCTAAGGACTTATTACAAATAAACAATTCAGGTTTCTTTGCTTTTGTTAAGTCCATGCTTTGTAACCCTGTGTTATTTTACATTGTTGTTAGATTTCTGTGTAGTTTAATTTGCTAATAGTGTTAAATAGGTTTCATCACAATATTTTAATGCTCAAGAGATATTAGTACTGCATCATTTAATCATCTTTATAGCTTGAACTGAGACACAGTGTGAGTTGGTAAATGAGGCTGTTGGATGTATGGCCCACTGGATACAGCTGAATATCTGGTCCATCCTCAAAAAAAAAGGCACAAACTACTGCTTCATATATCTTAATTCAGTATTTTCTATTTATTTAAGACCGAATAGCTGAAGTACTCCTAGTACCAGTACATTTAATTCTACTGCTGTATTATGTGTAAGGAAAGTTCATGGTTGTTCTCAGTCAGAAAGCTGCAAGTTGGCTAAATGCTGTGCACAGAATAACCTACAAAAAATATCGTCCCTTTTGTCTAAAATCAACAAATCAAAGGAAATTGAGAAGGGATTTTTCTCTCTCTCTTTGTTTAGCAAACGGGCTGCAGTGCTATGGCTGTAACATTATTGTTGGAAGGAAGTATATTGATGTTGGATGCACCAATCCGGAGGTCATTACATGCTCTCATTCACACAAAGGATTCAAGCATCGGTTCTGCATTAAAACAGAGAGTGGTAAGTCCTCAGGGATTTTCAAATGAAGACAGTTCAGATAAATGCATGGTAACAGCACTCGTTTTATACAAATTGCACCATACAATTTTATAGTCACCAGATTTGATACTGGTAAAAAAAAAAAAAAAGCTGGAGAATATTTTCCAAAGTTCTGACACCTAATACATACTATTTCAATAATTAAGGTGTAGCTTTACTGTTTTATTACTCTTTTTACAGATGTATCTTACATTAAAGGGCTTTTCACATAATTCTGTCTACCTGTTTAATACCTGTCTTTAGAGAGCTTCTTTTAGAAATGACCACTGGGTGTGCATCTATAATTTCTATTTATGAAGACAAATTATACAAGACCAAAATACCATGTTTTAAAATGAAAATACATGTTTGCAATGCAATGCAGTTATTTCAAAACTGCACATTTGCACGCCGGGTACAATTTATGAAATTAATTTGTTAGCTTCAACAAAAGCCATCTTAAAATGACACACGCACTTCTTTTGATTTTGGAAGGTTCTGATTTGGAATATTCTGCTCTAGACAGTCTGCCGTTTCAGTGAGTTTATGTGGCGTGTAAAACCCTCTTCGAATAGTTTAATCTGCATTCTGTGATCATTCAAAAACGTGCTATATGCAATGGCTGGTCCATTTAGAGAGAGCTTTATTCTCATGGTCACAGAGCATATGTGATATTTTGATGTCAAGGATTATTTATTCTTTGAAAACGGATTAGCAACAGTATGATCTAGGCACTTCTGTCTATGCAAAATGTGGACCCTGTGAAAATGTGGGGCATTGTCTGTGGCGCATTTGGCACTTAGTCATAGCTCATAGTTCACCATTCGCAGTCGGATCATCCCAAATCTGGATGGTCTGTTTCATCACTACACCATGACCCTTGTATTCTATACTTTGCTTGTAAATACTGTTTTGGAATATGCAGACAAATATCAATCAAAGATTGCTGCTACTTCCTGGCACCAGATTACTTCATGTGTTGTAGTGGTGTGACCTACAGCAAAGGTACCACGATGCAGCAGTTTATCTGTCTTGAATTACTGAAAAAAAAGCAAAGAACTGAAAGATTCTCAGCACCACAGAAGGAGGAGGTCCAGTAATAATTAAGATATCAGGCGGTAAGGAAATGGAACATTTTTCCGCACTCCTCTAAGCGCTCTTTGCACTTCGTAACATTGAACGTTTTCCTTTCAAAAAAAGAGGAATGAGCTGAAGACTGGAGTACACACAGTACATCTAGAATTAAGCTATGTGTGGAACATTGTGAATCTAAGCTGAATTTAGATTGTTTTGCTCTGACAAGGCTCTGTAGGGTGACATATGGTATGGCAGCCCACAGTGTAGGCTGGCAGATTGAGATCTGGGGATCCTACCAGCCAGGGGAGGTGGTGGAAGTCTCTGTTGGATTTGCAAACCGGACCCCTCACAAGTAGCAGCTTGCAAAGGATCTGTTCATAGAAAGTGCATAGGTAGAACTGCAGAATTGTCACATTGCCATTGCCAAAATCAGCGACCCATTGCAGGCCAGCCAAACTAGCTAAGGCATGCTTATTAACTATTCCAGCAAAACACTTCTACTTCTACTTCTACAACACTTCCTTGGGACTGATGGCGGGGAATCATATTAGTGTTACGCTGTGCACTGACACCCATTGATGAAGCATCGTGCACGTAAGCCTGTGCAACACTGCTATACTTTCCCATCTCACTGGAAAAGTTAGTAAGCAGAGTAAGCAAATAATGAACAAAGCAGAAACAACCATAGAATCATACAGAACACACCTAATGCGATATTAAACAGGAAAACAAAGATTATATTACAAAAGGCCCTTCCCTGCTTGATCTTGGCATCCACATGCACAGTTGTACCAACTACACTCTCTGTAGGAACTGAATGCCACTGGTCAGAAATAGAACCTTTAACAATGGTGGAGCGAATAAGAAATCTTACGTCAGGAATGGTGTTAGCTCAATGTGGTTCAATCCCATTAACAGCCAACAGAAGTAGGCAGAGACAGTGTGTTTATATGTTACAGAATGAGAGATTCCTTTATTTCCCATGCATGAATGATTTCTTGATCTCCAGTGAAACAGATGAAGTAAGCCTGCAGAGGCCCTGGATAGTGCAGTAAAAGCAGCAGTTGTTTTGCACCCTGTTTTGTGTCTTGTGGCCTTTATCAGTTAGCTGTTCCTGTCCCGTGCTGGATGAAAGCTATCTTGCCCTCAGCAATGCTGCAAATGTCTCACTTCCTCCCATTTTATGCCTAGCTCTTGCTTCAGTGCTTTTTGAGTGCGTAATACATACTAATAATAATTACAGTCATGTGACCAAAAAACTCCACCCCCACACGCTATATTTACATCTATTAAAAAAAATCTGAAATATCATGTTAAAATAAATCAATCGCTGCTTTGCAATGACAATGTCTTTCTTTGCATGATTGCTGAGTTTTTAAGTATATCACTAAAGATAACACAAACTGCTGCTTGGTACCCAATCATGTCCTGTGCTGTAGGTCACACGGTCTAATTGCAGCGCAACCACTGACCACTTAATAAACAAAATCAAGTACAAATGGCAAAGTTATTCCTCAATGTAACATGGAAAGCACACACACAGATCTGCACACACTGCAACACTGGTGGAATCCCAGTTTTGTTTGTCTGCATATTCCTTGCAAAAGTTTTCCATGGTATTTGTGCTTGGTAGCTTTGCAGTCTCCCCATGCTTTTCCATTGATTGTACTATGTATTTACCATGGTTTAGCGTGTTTTGCAATAATCACTCAATTTGTGTTTGTCCTTGTAGCAGCCCTGGGGGTTATCCTGACCAGCGGGTGTGCCACTTCACGGCATTGCCACCAACAGGAGCTGCCAGGCGTAAAGATACACTGCTGTGATTCAGACCTCTGCAACAGCTCCCCTCAGCCCGAGGGCTGTCTCCTAACTTATATATGTTTGCTTATTAGTCTGACTCTGCTTCGGGTTCAGTTGTAACCCTTACTCTGGGTTCTACCCAGCACCAACTTTGGCTTTACACACACCATCCATGACTGGCTTTAAACAATATCGAAGGATTTTGACACTTCAACGACTAATTACCTGAAACAGCATGGTAACCCAAGGGTTATCTCAAAACTGTGTTCAAATTATATTTAATGTTAAGGTTTTGTTTTTCTGTAAACAAAAGCATTGACTTTAGGTGGTTAGAGACACATTAGGATTAGCAAATCGTTTTTCAGTTGATGCAGGCTGCCAGATCTCCTGCCAGGCTACCAAGATGTAATATCTTTAAGCTGGCTGTTTACCAAAGACAAAACAATACCCAGGATTCTAACAGGAGTATTTAGGACCTGAAAGGAACACAACACACAAGTCAATATTTCTTCTCAGTTCTTAACATGCTCAAATACATAATGGTGTTTAAATACACAGAAGTACAATTTCCTGTAGCGTTTTCTACTTCCATCCATAGCGTATCATTTTGTGTAATCTACTGTATCCTAAAGCTTGTTGACAGTCCAATTTATTTGCACTTCCCAATGGTAGCTTTATCTGTTTGGAGATGTGTGTGTGTTACTTACATACATTTTATGACTTGTAGCAAATAGCTAAAATCTTTCTTAGGTTGGAAGTCTCAAAAATGTATAGTGTCCATATGTATGTTTATATATGATGAATATTAGTTCAAACAAATTAAGCCAAATTGGATTGCACAAATGATGTATGTATTAGTAAAAAAAATATATATACGTATCCACAGTTTAACTATAGGGATCTGCACTTACAACTAGCTTTGAACTCTTCTCACAATTCAAGACAAAATCTAAGCAGCATGCTGTTTATTTAAAGCGTCTCTTTAAATAAACAATCTTTAAATGATCAATCTTTGACAAGGGCAGAGGTATTCTGTACCACCCCTGTTTAGATTATTAATATAGACCCCATTGTCTGCAGTAAATTGAGAAACAAAAAACATGAATGCAGATTGATCAATAGAAAATATGTGGGATTTAAATGGACTTCAACCTAAAATACCACCAGACATTTATAGCGAGGGTGGGTATTATGCCTCATAATGATAATGTTGCTAGAGCGAATAGGAGGTAAAAAAATAAAAAATAAAAGATTTTAAAAGCTTTTAAGGTTTTTTTTGGAATTAATAATCTGTTTTGCAGTCGTCTTACATTTTTTTTTTTTATGTAACTTGAAAGTGTATGTCTTACCAACTGGAGATTTTCAATAAAATGTGCATATTTAATAAACTGAGATAGTTGTACTTATAAAAAAAATGCATATTTTCCCTAACCATTAGACAACTGACATGAAGAATGTTTAATTTGAACAGATTCATTTACAGGGTTTTTTTTTTTTTATCAGGTTGTTGCATAGAACGGTATTCTTTACTGTTGTGAATGCATGGCAATGACAAAATTGGGTTCCATTTTCACAAATTACAGGGGGTTCATAATGGGTTCAAAAGAGGTAAAGAGGCAGGGGGAGGTTGACCCCTGGTGCCCCCAACCAAAACTCTTACTACAGTCAGATCTTGTCTTTTGCAAAAATTAGATTAAAATCTCCTGACAATTTATCTCTTTCTCTGAGCAACAGAAAGTCATTTACAGAGCAAGCCCTATTCATGAAGTAATTGGAACTGTAGTAATAATGACCCCGAAATCAGCTTGATCAGAGTATTATGAGCAGTGACAAGAGGGGCAGAGTAGTAACATGCATTTCAGTCTTATTTCAGTGAGACGCAGCCCTAATATATTACTTCATAATGTATTCAAATGATATTGTACACAGTTTCTATTATTAATGGCCTGGCTTGGTCAGGTGGAATATTTTATTACATTTGTGAATCTGAAGTATCCCAGAATCCCAATGGTGTGAATTTCACTTGTCCTGCAGCCAGTCCTGTACTAATTGAGATCTATGACTACAAAGCAGATGCAAGCAATAATGAGTAATCTGTTTTTTTTGTTTTTGTTAGAAAACTGGAAATACTTCTCATCTGTATGTAACTGATTACCTGCTGGAAGAAAATAGGCCAGTTTTAGGATGGTGTCTGCTCATTTTAATGACACAGTTCAAGACGATAGTTATAAAAACAGGTGTGGGGGTCAGAAAAGGTGATTTTCCCCTATTAAATTCTCAGACAAACAGCAGTATTTTATGTTGTAAGGAACTGAGGAATTCTTCTTAATTTTCCCCCATTTTTTCTCCCAATTTGGAATGTCCAACTGTATTTAGTCTCAGCCCACTGCTACCACCCCTCCTCTCTGAGCGGTGAAGATGAACACACGCTGTCCTCCAAAGCGTGTGCCGCCAGCCAACCGCTTTTTCACTCAACAGGCCCGCCATGCAGCCAGCCCAGAGCCACAGCGCTGGAGGACAATTAAGTTATGGGCAGCTTACAGGCAAGCCCGCAGGCGCCCGGCCAGTCTACAGGGGTCGCTGGTACCAAAAAAAAAAGATTTATGAATTTAAAATCCAAAGATATAGGCCTTCACTGCAGGTTTATTAATAAATTGAAAACACTGTTTAACCCTTTAAATTACACAAGCAGTAAATTCCAGCTTTTGACAGCCTAAGAATTAGCCTGCAAAATGACAGCTCTATTCACTTGTTGACTTGTAGGTTCCTCTTATGTCTAAGGGAAAGTGTCTTTATACACTATATTATAAAAACATTTAAAAACCAAATTACCTGCCGATAGTAAATCGCCCTGCTCTACGTACTGTGTGAAAAGCTTTGAAAGGTTTTGTTTTCTTTGGTTATGTAAGAAGTCCGTCCGTCCATCATTCAGGAGATCCTATCAGTATCAACTGTATTGTGTGCTTGCACATTCCAACAACAAACACAGCCCTGTTACAATACAGCTGGGTTGCCCGGAATCCAATTGTCTTGCCAACAGCTCTCTCAGCAGTTCCATTGAAATTGCCTCCCAATGATGGTGAGTCATACACTTGCACTGCCCTGTAAGGCTGGGTCCAGGCAAGTTGTTCTGTGCACCAGACGGGCCAAATCCCACTAGATTTCTGTGGTGTGTGGGAAAATAAATGGTAATAATAGGACTTATTTCAATGTGCAGTTACTTCACTTTCATGCTGGTTATTTAAGGTGGCACAGTTACTTCACTTTCGTGAAGGTTATTTAAGGTGGCAATTTACAATATGGTGATTGTTGATAGTATTACACTGGTGTCTGTTGAGCTTTAGTATTATCAAAACGGTTACTAAAAACTAGTAAAGTTGTCCTCTTCCCTTCCTGAGCATACCACCTTAAGTGTTTACTCTTTCTTTCCAACAGGTGCTGGGGTTAAAGTTAGATAGTTTGTTTTATTTTGAGGTTAAACTATACCTTATACCTTCTTAGGAGTCAAATACAGTTTCATGTTCGTGAGGCTGTTTAAGACTATTGTTGGCTTCATTAACAACAGTCAAGATCAGTGTAATAAATATGCCTTGTCATGAATAATAATAAAAAATTAAAAAGAAAAACATTACACGTTGCTATCTCTGTGTGATTTCATGTGCTTTTCTGTGCTTTTTCACAATGCTTTACTAAACTTTGCATTACTAAATAGCTTTAGCATTTAGGCTTTGTGAGTTTACAAACTTCATCTTAATACCACCATAGTTGCTTGTGGGTACGGTGGGGGACGACCTTGCAATATACAATAGTTCTACTATTTTTAAATAGAATATCAAATGGTCTCTTAAGTGTTACTCTAAAATATTCCCTCCACAGCTCTGAAGCATGTCGCTAGTCTGTAGGTTTCAGTAGTTTCCCCCTGGAGGGCATTTATGTCATTAAATGTAACTGTTAACTGACCGTCTATTCTGCTAGCCTGCAAGTATCGGCATCATCCAATAGATGTCGCCATTCACTGCATGCTGGTCTGTTTCGCACAGCTATTCATCTTGTGAATGAACGAGGAGAGGTAAGCTTTGCAGTGCAGAAGGGTGGCTGAACTCTGTACCTTTTGGCCTGGGTTTGCTCCCAATCCTTGTGGGTGGTGGGCGAGGTTCATTACCCATTGCAAACAGAGGCAGCATGGCTGAGTGATATTTAGCTGCAAACCACTGGATTCAATTAGACAGGAAAAGAGTAGCAGACAATAGGGGAGGCAGACTTACCAAGTCCTACTTACTGAGAGTGTTACAAATGTGTAACTACCTGAAAGCTTGCAAGCGGATTAGTGCAGAGGTGTCAACTGATCTGCTGCCCCCATCCGTATCTATATGATTTCACATTGACAGACATTTATTTTATTTAGCATCTATAATTAGGGCTGGTTTTCGCTGTTTCTCTGTTTCCTTTTTCTCTTTTATCTGAGTTTATTGGTTAAAATTTAAAAGCAGAAACCTAAATACAATAAAGATAAGAGGCAAAATTTGTATTGGCAAAACGTTATACAGACTAGCATGGAGTTTTATTGCAACATATTATAACATAAAACATATGGTAAAATTATCAAAAGAAGTCAAATGCAGTTAAAAGGCGGTTTTGTTGTAAACCGTACAGACTCTGTTCCCAAGGATATGCGACCTACTTTATATGCAATTGCAGCCTGTCGTGTTGGAAACTGAAATGTCATTTCTGAAATGTTTGTGCCATAATTGGGTTTTATTGGAAGCATATGCCAAGACTCTGTGCCCATGCACAAAAGTGCATTGAGACTGTGTTAAGTTGTTGATTCAAGGCCTAGAATATCTTCAGTCCAATTCAGACCTATTTGCTCTTGATGGTTGGTTTCATAAGACCCAAGATGCAAGTCTATGAAGCTAGCTACGGTTTAAAAAAACAAAACATTAACAGCACGAGTCCCTTAAAAGCTGTTTAAAGTTTTGTTGTATTCCAGAATCAAATTTCACTTTGACTTGTGGGGGGGGGGGGGGGGGGGGGGGGGGGGGGGATTCTGTCACAATACAAGAACTTCCCACTTGAGACTTTTGTGCAGCACATATGGAACTATGGAAAATGAGCTTCACTTGTGTCAAAATACACACTAATAACAAAACAATATTGGACTAGTGAGAAAGGTATGTCAATGAGAGTTAAGGAAATGTTTTTAATAGAGTGGACATTACAATTTCAGGTCAATAATGCTGATAATCTCTGAAGCTCCTTAAAATAGTTACAAAGACTACAGAAAGACATCTGGTTCATATTGAGAATCCCAGTGCGCGGCATTGTTGTTCCAGACACTGAAGACAGAAATCAAAGCACAGCACTGCAGGATTGGGTTCTGGGAGCTATAACTTTTAGGCTCTTTTAGTGCTTGTTTGTATGTGTTTTATAACTCCCATTGTGCACTGTTCTCAACAGAGATCTTCCATTTCCTTCTGCTCCTGCTGTAGGGTAAATAAACACTGGGAGCTTAAAGGGTTTTAATTAAGAGATGCAAAGTGTGAGGCAGGGAGGGAATATGAACACAACAACTAGTTCAAAAACTAAATGTAATCTGGAAGTAAAGTTGTGTTGTAATTATAGAACTAATTTAAAATAAGTAGATTTAAGTGTCTTTTGAATTGCTTTTTCACATTTATCTTAATGTTTTAATGTTCGTAATCATTCTGAGTGGTTCTGGATTCTGTTACTCCAGCATTATGTTATTATCATATTTTGTTTAACCTGCCTTTATGTGGCTTTGAGCTGCTTCGAGCTTGTCAAGAAAATCATACAGTAAATGCCGGGACTGGACAGCCTCCTCGTCCCACATGTGACAACATGACCTTTCAAATCCGCCAACCACACCTATGTCTCTAGCCAAGCTCAAAGCCTGATTTAGAGAAAATTGATAACTCAATATTGGAACAACAGAACCCAAAACCACTGAGAAGGATTGCACAAACCAAGGAAATGTAAAAAAAAAAATGTTAAAAAAAAGCAAATCAGTATTCCAATTAAAAGCTTATCCTTTACCAGACAATTGTGAAAATATGAGATACTTAGCCATTTCCTGTAAAGACGACATGTCTAAGGCAGGATAAACAGGCTTAACCTGAGTCTCTGTGAAAATAAAGTCTGCCAAACCAACAGAAATGGAAAATGTAAACA
>NW_024472923.1:0-25000 GCF_017654505.1 Polyodon spathula | reverse complement strand
CCCTGTCAGTAACAAAAGGCTGCTTTGTGAAAAGGAGAACACAAAGAATGCTAAATTATGGAAGTTTTTTTTTCTAACTGTTCACCACAGAATTATATTAATTTGGACTGTGGGACAGCTTTACATTTTGGAGCTCTGCTTGTTTTATATGTTTTGTAACGATGTGATGCAGCTTTAAATAGCCTGCCTATCTGCCACACACTTCAAGCTTGTTTTCTTTTCCTCCGCTCCTCTGAAGCTTGTGATATGATGTGCAAAGCATTGAGAGATAAGAAACCTAAGCGATGGTGTAATCCCCAAGGAAAGGAAAGCCTGCTTTGATCTCATTTTACTTTCAGCACCGGTTTTCCTTCTTTGAGTTCCAGCTCACCGAAACTCCAAAGAAAAACGCTGTCGGTGTATAACTCGGCAAAGGATGACATTAAAATTCTGGTCTGCAGACAGAAGCTTAACTGGAATTTATCTTTGAGAACAATGTCTACCATGTTCTGTTTTCTTTCCGAGCTTCTGATATCTGATACAATCAGAACTGTACCTGCAGTATGCGCATTGTGTCTGCATGCAGTACCACAGTGCCACCTATTGACTGAAATTTACTATGCAGCATTATACTGATGATGAATTGTGTTAGGGTTAACCTTTACCTTGGGGATACTACCCACAAAATTAGTAGGTGAGCATTGAATCAACGTGTTTACTGAGTGCCAAAAAATATTAAAGGATGTAATGAAATGTATTTAAATACTAAATCATAGACAACTATCCTTAAAGGAAACCTTTAGTTTGTTTTATAGACTTTTATTGTCACTAATCCTGGACGATCTAATGTTACTTTAGGCAAGGTAGTTCAAGATTAGTGCTCTTCAGAATCTGTGAAACCCAATGTTAAGCATTGCTAACATTGGAGTATCTTCCATTTGTTTCGTTTTTTCTGCATTCATTAAAACAAGCATGCTTTAAAAAAATGCTCTGACAGAAGCACTGGAGTGGAACGAGAATTGAAAGTGTGATACTGAGAAGGTTAAGGACATTCTGCTATAATTAGATCAAGTTTTTGGTTCTTAGATGCACCCCCTGTAGAGCAAACAATAAAGATGTAATACTCAATGATATTCCTTTTTTTCTGCAATGGTGACATTTAATGTGGTACCAGCCTTGGCTCCCGCTTTTGCAGAAACACATTGTGAGGACAAAAGGAAGGACTCATCCACCCAGCAATTGTGCATTGGTAGTAAATGAAATAACCCTTTACATGAAGTGTCTCTAATTACTGTGTATTTACATAGCAGTTACTCAAATACATGTGTACTTACACAGAGGTACAATGCTATTATGCATAGTTGCAATGTACTTAATGTGTAAATCCTTTTGCTCAATATATGTAAGTACACAATTGTATCAGATAAGGGTTAGGGTTAGGCTTATATCATGCAAAACAATGTACACATTAAGTACATTGTGACTGTGCATAATAACATCGTAATTATGTGAACATACACATGCATTTACTAAGTAACTACTATGTAAATGCACAGTAATTAGAGACACTGAATGTAAAGTGTTACCGTAATAATATTTTGAGGACACCACTGCTTGTGGGATGACTTGCTCAATAGCAACAAGAGCCCTGCCCCCCTGTTCTGCAATTATTCCTCTCTTTCAGGACACAGGGAGTTGAAAAGGACAAGGGTTTAAAGATGGGAATGTTGACAACAGCATCCAGAAATGAAACAGTGGCTGTGACAGCCCTTTACCCTGATTTGGAACTACCATAGGGTATATTTGTAAAAATGAACTTATCTATTGCCACATTCTTATTTTTCCCACGTGTATCGAATGTACTGTAGGCTCCCTTGAGCAATTTTGCCTTAGTAAATATTTCATTTTTGGCCGTCACTTGTAAGCAAAACTTCTTATAGAACCTTGTCCTCTACCATGTGGTGACCACTTTACAGCCTTCTACATGATCATCTTTACCATTACACCGACAAAGACAACAGCAAATACATCCTAAAATAAAAGCCTTATAAGGTCTGTTTTGCAGACCCATTAAAAAGTCACCATTATTCTGATTGCCAGGTCTTTCCTTCAGTTTTTGATTGCCAGTTTATAAATAGCCACGTATTTCTATTTGTAGTCTGGTGGTCCTCATTATAGGTCAAAGGTTCAAGTCCAGAAGCCAATCAGAAATCTGTATCATGGTCACCCCCATCCAGACATAGAGGAAACCGCTGTTCAGGAATTAAATCACATCATTAATTGTGTCCTGTACGCAAGGCTTTTCCAGGAGTCCACTGAATTAATTTGACTCCCCACCACCACACTTTTAATGCTACTGTACCGCAATGAACTAGCTGTTAATTGCTTTAGAACAGGAAGGGCCATCTGAATCCTGTATTGTATCCTTGTTTGTGGAGCTGTCAGAAGATATAATTAAGGGCGGATTCATAGGCTGTTAACTGTGTCAGCAGAAATGGCTTCCTGCTGGTGTCAAAGGTTAACTGTAGAGATAAGGTGGTGTGGTGTGGTAAAAGTGTAGTACTGCATAGCAAAGCAAGGTAAAGCATAGAAAAACATACAGGCTCATGCATGGGTATCACATTAAATATTAAATATTAAATATTAAAGTCTGATTATTAAAATGGGAAAGACGAATGTGTTGTAGCATGACAAGTGTTGCATTTAGGGAGAGACTTGAGTCAATATGTGATGGTTATTTTATAAAAAAAAATCTGACAAACATAAGAAAATAAGTCCTGAGTTTGCCAGAGACTTGACAAAAGGTTGCTTAAGACTTATGTGGCTGCCAGTCGATTCATACTGTGCAATATTCAAATGTCTAGAGATGTACAGCACTCTTAAAAGTACACATCTGCTCTCTTAAAATGAGGAACTCTGCAAAGATTTTCTGCATTAAAAACAGCCTCTGCAAATGCCAGTTTCCTACTTTTTTTCCATTTTTATTTTTTATTCTAACAGAAAACTAAAGCTATAGTCATAAATCCAAAAAGATTACATCAACCGTGCTGCTGGGTGCTGTGGGCTAGATTATCCAATCCATTTACTCAAACTGCTATTAACACACATTGCAATGGTTAAAAAAAAAAAACTGATGACTACATGTAAACAACTACATTACACATATGAGCTGACTATTTTTGTTTTGGTATCATTATTCAAAGCTTTTTTTTTTTTCCTTTTGGAAAAAAAAAGTGATAATTCAGTTTTGTTGTGATGGAATTACATGGTTTCAAACTGTGGTTTCAAGATGTTTCTTTCTCCTGTTTATTAGGACACCGAAGTTTAACATTGTCTTTTTTTTTTGTACACAATTCATGTTGATGTTAGGGCAGGGTGTTGGATGGATCGCTCGTTGATGTCTGTTCTTATGAATTTAAACGAAAACCATGTCTTAATAACTCATACATTTCTACTGTGTAAAATAGTTCTGGCGTGTTTTTAATTGGAACTTACATGGTAGAAGCTGATTAAAACCACATCTTAAAACACAAATGTAGTCATATTTGTTTGTTTGTTTGTTTGTTTGTTTGTTTGTTTGTTTCTAAAGCATACGTTTGTAAGCCTGGGAAAAGGTCACATTTTTATAAACGGATATATTTACTTTACATTACACACATCCATCCTCATTTCATAAAGGACAATAATCACAGGAACGAGCATTTCAGCAATTTTTCTTCTGTATTTTAAAGGAGAAATATCCACGGTAAAGTTATAAAATGAAAAACAAACACCTTGAGACGGTTTAAGAGACCGAGAAGTAAATGCTTTGAAAATCTGGTCCTGTGTTGTTCACTCCTAATTGCGCCTTTCCTTTAAATGACCAGTGATATAATAGATCACAGAGTGCGCAAACCATAAACCAATAATGTAAACTCCCACACAGTGCAATTCACAGCAATCAGTGGGAGTTTTATTATACAGGAATTGTATTGTTCTTTTTTACATAACAGTGCTGTGCATGGAGATATTACAGATTTGAAAATGTCAGCAATCTGCCAGATTTGTGGTGATTGAAGGAAATTATGAAATAGAGGAAATGCATTGAAGATTACAGTAGTTTTATAGTTCTGTGGGTTTCTATATGTATTTTAAATCATTAATTGCCTTTTCACACTGGTATTTCTACCAGTTATTGGGAGGTAGTGGTCAAACAACATTAGATTTTAATTAGTGTCAGTTGCAAACATGAATTGCATATCTGATGCTCACTGTTTTTTACCCCTTAGTTTTACAGAAAATATGGAACCAGACGACTTTATATCTGCAGAGGTGGAGGTGGGGAGGCTAAAGCAGGCAAGTAGCTACAAAGAGGAGAAAGCAGGCAAGGTGTGTTTAAATGATTAAATACTTTGTCTGGCTGAAACGTCATATACATTTACATTGTCTGGAGGAGCAGTATGGGTTAGTTTGCAGCTCTGGATAATTACCTTACTAAATGATCTTCAGTGGTTATGCACAGGTGTTGGGGATACAATGGTTGGGTATGTAAGGGTCTGGACAGCTACAATGGTAGTGAATGAACCACGGTTGCCACATTAACAGATTTTGATATACCACTGGTATCACAATGGGATGAACCAATGCACTAGGAATCTGTTATAATATCAGTACCAGCTGTGGGAAGCCATATTGGGACCACTGTACAACCCTGTTCAAATCTATTGTGTTGTCATCGCCTCCTACTACAAACAGTTTCCAAAGAGTAAAGGGCTTTTGTATTAAAAGCCCGCGACTGTTTTGTGGGGGTTGTTTAAGTTCAACCTTTGCTGGCAATGGAAAGTAGATACAGTCTAACTTTAAAGCTCAAACGATATTACACAGATTCTAGTAGAGAATTGCCCTATTATATTTAGTGCTGATTTTCCAAAACTCACGATGTTTTTGAGAGTGTGGAAACAAAGGAATCTTTTGTGAATCAGACCTCTTTGTCGCTCAAACTCAATCCATCAAGAGATAAATGTTTTCAGGCCATGAACGGCATCAGAAGCCAAGAAATGGAAAAGCAGTTGAAATGACCACAGTATTTAGCATTAATTGTTATTATTTTGTCTGAATAAAAACCTATGAGACGTCCCGCATATGCTGGGTGTTTCTGGTACAGCAGCAGTGTTCCTGCCCTGCATATGTTTTGCAAGGCTCTTTCCTGTCTAAGAAATAGCTTGTCTGCAGTTTCTCTGTTACTGTAGTTTAGCTTCTCTTCAGCTTTGCTTTTCATTTTCAGGGTCTATGAATACAAACTCTACTAACATCACAGAAGTGTTATTTTTTATGCACTCTTAAAACCTGTGTAACATGGTAACCCCATATGTCAGTGGCTACCGCATGTCTATCATTTTAAAAAGAATAATACAATTGGAGAGCTTTTTGCTGCACCTCCTTTATGTCCCAAATTGGGAAATGTTTATTTAATGCTTCACTGGAAATTTCAGAAGCTCAGTTAAAGAAATGATCCTGATTCATAAAGTACTTTTAGACATAATCTCCAACACTAGCTTCCGCATAGCATATCCATTGATCAGTTGGTGCTGGGTCTATTTTGTGGACACTGGTCCATACACTGGTAATGCCTTCTTGAGGCTTTCGAAAAGTGTATTCTACCCGACGTGGTCCTTTTATGCATTTTAGGAGTGTTATATACATGTTGTGCATTATGCATAGTGTCTGTACAGTATACTCAGGTAACAGTATTCATATAGTATCCTGTGGTGCTTTTGGTATGGTAGCATATATCAAGAGGCTTGTGTCATACAAGAGATGCAGCCCAAGGCTTAGTCATGCACGATACACAAAGAGTGTGTGTTATATTTAGGGCTTCTGATTTTTGGTTTTAACTGATTTTTGGTTTTAACTGGTTTTAACCGAGAACACTAACTTCATACAATATTTAAAAAACAGAAGCCCCGAAAAAAACTATTTACCTAAAACTCGAAAAAAGCTAAAAATAAGCACCGAAAATGCAATTAATAAGACCTGAAAAACAGAAGCCCTAGTTATATTCTAAGAATTACAGTCATCCCACATATAATGAGGTTCTGTAGATAAATATTGCCAACAAACAGTAAAAGTTTCCTCTGCTTAGCTGATGTACACAAATTGAGTCATATGGGAAACTGATGAATTCATAAGGTTGCTTCAATTCATCTTTTGAAAAAAAAAAGTTCTTACAAGTAGCATAGATCATAGCAGGAGTTGCCACTTGGGAGAGACGGTCTTTTGAAGTTCAGGGGGGAAAAGCAAATGAAATTGCAAATCAGGATGGGAAATAAAAGAAGCTATCTTGTATCTGTATTAGAAAAACAGCTGGTTAGACACCATTTGGAAAGGCTCTTCATGCTGTTTCACCCAAGCTGAGTTAATCATGTCCCTGTGGCTCAGATCCAAAGATGTAGGCTGGCAAGGGAATGGTGCAAGCTGTCACACCTCGTCAGCCTTTAAGACAAGAAAGATGTCTCTCTTCCCCTTGTTGAAGGAAGCATTTAAGGTGCAGGAGTAATATGTTTGCCATTCACTTATTAGAAAGGACTTTGAAAACATTTTTCCAGTTTATATTGGAGAAGGATAACTGGATAATGCAAACAAACTGACTTCTTTATAAAGATTTTAAAATCTATTCTCTTTTTACTCCTCTGTGCTTATTCCTGACTGACCAGGTAATGATCTTCATTAATGAAGGGAAATGGAAAAATGAATGGAATCCAAGAGATAGCTCAAGATATGTCTCTGTCATATCTATCTTGTTGATGTGGTTTGCCTTTTTACAGCACTATTCATTCCCTGTCTCAGTGTTGGGCAAACCCTCTGTCTGTCTTATTGAGGAGTATACAATGGCAGCTCTGGACCTCCTAAACTGGTGTGCTTTTTTGTAGCATTTGTGAAAAAAAAAAATCCACAAAAAATCATTGTGAACGTAAAGCTTTATTTAGATCCTCATTAGCCCAAACAGCTGGTCTGCTAAAGTCAATTACTGCCGGATTTAGCCAGGCCTGCTTGATAGGTACCAAGACAGCAAGATGGAGAGCAGTTGGACTTTCCTGGAAAACTCGTTGTTGCCAACAGTACAGTACAAACCAAATCAGATCAAAGGTTTTAAATCCTCAAGGAGAAAATAAATCCCACCTCTGTAGTGAGGAACAGATCAAAGTAACAAAGATGGTATAATAGGACTGCACATGAATACATGGGGTTATAAAATCAGATACATGGTTCAGTGTATGTTCTTTAAAAAGATATGAAATCAGTTTATGTATATTTTAATAGTTTTATTGCAAATAATATCAAAGAGGCACGGAAATGAAGGAGCTGAAATGTTGAACCTGCGATGGAAATGAAGCACGACACAAGCCTTTACACTTGCTCAGAAGAGGCTCTGTACCATACAGGCACTGTGCTCTGGTCTAGCACCATGAGTTCTGTCCCAGAAAGAAGAATGACATTACTGAACCATTGCAATTCCACTCTGCACAGCACCTGGATTAACTCACTCAGGATCCGGGCTATTGAATTAGTCCTTACTGCAGAAGTAACTATGTCCAGGGCACCTGTCAAACCGATCAATTCTGTGGTGCCTTGAACAGAGAGGGAGTATAGAGAGAGTAGCAAATTAACAAGAGCAGAGAACTGTTTTCCAGATCACACACTGCCACTGAAAATCAATAGTCGCGTTAATCAATATTGCTGAAGCCTGCTGGGAAGGCAAGAGTGTGACTTTAGTGAATTGCTCCATTGATTAATTGAATTTAGGTCGGCTGAGTTGGGAGGGAGGGAGAGGCTGGTACAACAAGACAGTGGCAGCTGAACCATATTTAGTTGATTTGGCCCACCTTTGTTATATCTGATAGATCCTAACATGTTCCAGCCCAGCATATTCCTCCATTTAGCTGCCTAAACCATTCAAAATGTTCAAAGGATGACACAGAAAAGCATGGAAGATTCCTTGACCCACATCAAACTCTCTACAGCTTTTCATCTGCACACTATAATTACATAAACTTCTATATACGCATGGCATAAATAACTGTTTCCAGGTTATTTGGTACAATATTAATCTAGCCCTACGGCATACACCCATATATGCGTTGCATGTCGTAGGGTGCTTGAACTGGTATAACTTATTATTAAATAACATACTTAATAGCTTGAAATTAGCTACCCCACACGCAGAACTATTCACTTCATTTTGAAGTTCTCCTGTGCAGCTGTTTTCTCAGTCCGATACCTCAAGAAAAGCACGGTTGGATCATTAAATAAAACATTGAAAACTTTCTTCTAAACTTATTCTAAAAACAGCCTAACCTAAAATCGCAATGGCTGTGTTATAAAGGGCAATTTCAAGTTATTAATTTGGTCTTGCAGTTGCAGTTGATATTAAAAGCAGCTCTGGCTTGGCTAATGACGTCTTCCCAAACCTCTTGAATACATTACTGACTTCTAATTCACCCCGAGCCTACTATTATACAGTACATAATAACACGCTTTTAACAAATGAGGCTGTAACCGCTGCAGCACAGGAACACAACATTGACTGTGTTTCAGTTGTTCTCTCTCTGAAGCAATGCAGCTAGCACATTATTGGATTTTCAAATATGAGTTTGTAAAGAGACTGTGGGAGCGCTGTAAATGGATCACTCTCGAGCCCAAGATGGATGCGTTGTGCATTTTGTTTTGTTCTGGCTGTGTGGTGTTTAAGATGCTTTCACTTAAGCAATGACATCTGTTCTCTTGCTCTTCTCTCCCCACTCCTGAGGTTCTCGGTAAACAAGCAGCGAGCTCTTAAAAACAGATCTGAATGTCAGGTAGAATTGATTGCGGTTGTTTTATTGATGGTTACCCTGATAAAACTGCAGCTTTTCAATCATCTCAAACATTGCTTGCTCCTTACCACATGAAGGCCTGTGCCAAATGAGAGTGGAATAAAAGGAGCAACGCATTTACGGAAGAACATTGATGCTTGAGCTTGAGTATCATTTTCTCTGTGTGGTGATACTGGCATGTGAATTATTTTAATAAATCCTGTATGAAGTGGCACTAAAAGAAACGAAATAACGACCGACAAATGTTTCAATCAGGTGTCTTCAGGCTTTACAGTAGACAAAGTGCAATTCTTTACTGTCTATCAAGGGCCCTCTTTTGACCAAGAGAAGTAGAAGTACAGTGAAGTACAGTGAAAGCACAGGCAATCTACAACATACCACAATCTGCAGCAGTCCTCGTTACAGCAAACTCATATTAGATGAATTTCCTGATGCTACAAACATTTTTTTTTACGGAAATGACTTCTTCTAGGTTATACCTAGAGTGTCAAGATTTTAAATCTATTATAGGTTTTAAACATATTTATTATTATTATTATTATTATTATTATTATTATTATTATTATTATTATTATTATTATTATTATTATTTATTTATTTGTTTGTTTGTTTGTTTGTTTGTTTGTTTTTGCCTACCCATCGTTAACTCTGGGGCTTTTTTGATTTGTCTGCACCCAGAGAGACTTGTCCATGACGGACGCTCAATAAATGAAATTGGGTGTAATAATAAACACAATATTCATACATAGAAATAACAAGGTATGTGTTTTTAATTTCGTTCTAACTGTTAACTTTCCTTACCGTGCACATGTATTTATTTTTTTCAAAAAGAAAAAAATAAAGTCCCCTTCTGCTCTGTCTTGTATGAAATAAATTACTCTTATGGGGACATTTACTTCTGTATTGCTGAAACCATTTTCTTACCAGTGCTTCTACAGTGCAATTACTTTGTTCTTTCACCAATGGGACCCAGTCAGTGCTATGGGACATTAGATTTGTTATATACAGTGGCTATGTAAATTCCTGGTAGCTAACAAATTAAACATAGCTAACAACAAAGCATACTGCAAAGTACTTTCAGGAGCATCTTCATGAGAGCTCTTGTATTAAGTATTTGCTGTACTTGGTCATAAGATCATGGCCACATGAGTACATTTGCTTTTTATGTTACCATACGACTATTTTTTATCAATTTATAAATCCACTCCCAATTTCGTAATTAATTTGGTGGATGAAAAGAAACAGCTGATGCCTTGGATGGATGATGAATTATCAATTGCAAAATATCACAATTAGATCTTTACAACGTTAATGCAGTATATGGAACATAATGGTTTTGCTTGCTTCATATAGTTCAGGTCATTAAACCTTGACCAGAAGCCAAGGAAAGTATTCTCTGTAGGCAAATGGGATTCTGAAAATCTGCAAAGTAATCAGGAGGATTTTTTTTTTCTTTGCTCTGGAACTGTAGGAAACGTCATTAGCCATTTTAAAGAAAGAAGCAGCTAAGCTATGAAAATGTAATGTTCGTTGTTTTTTAATAGGGTGATGCAACTACTGTGCCAATAGTGGCAGCTAATACAATAGAGTCCATGAGGTATTGGTAATAAACGTTGCCACTGTCAGGGTCTGCATGTTTTATTGTCTTGTGCTTGAGAGCAGTGTTTGGCAATGCAGGGTTGGCTGGTTGTCTGCCAATTCACCTGGCTCATGAATTCTTTCCATCATGTTTCGCTAGTGCAATGTTGCATGCTTCTGGGAAACGATTTTGCTCCAGATGGTTTAATAAAATAAAAGAAATGACTGTTTTGAATAGAATTAGAAATGAGCCTGAACCCAAATTGCTACAAATTACAAAATCGACATATCAAGTCGACAAAAAAAAACAAAGACAGGGAGCATAATTTAAAACTCCTTAAAAAAAAAAGATAATCGAACAAAGGTTACCTAGAAAAGGTACTTAAAGAAAAAAGTATAAAAGGTAATCACAAAATGGGACAGCAGGCTTAGTAGGAACAAACGAATTTTAGTTTTTGTTTTATAATTCAAACAAAGTACAATGATGATAAAGTAGCATTTAATTATTTACTAAAAACTATGAAAGCCAAGCAAGAGAAAAAATGCAGAGGAGCAAAGACCAAATAAAAGGGAAAGTCATGTAATATAAAAGCAAAATAAACAGGTGAAGGGAGTGCTGGGAGACTGAGCTGGTTGAAATGGGGTAGGAGCGGATGCCATGCTTCATGAATGTAAGAAGGTGGAGCAGCATGGTTCCGGTTTAAATAATCAGGCGCTGTCTAACAAAGGCCAGGGTGTGACTGTGCAAGGGACAGGAAAATATCACTGGGCACTGCTTAATTGTATTTTTCTTCTGACTGATATCCGTTTATTCCCTTTTCCACAAAACACACAATGATTTCAATTCACCACAAACCTAATGCCAGGCAACCTCCAATAATGTCTTCTGCCGGCCTTACAAATAGCTGTCAAGAAGTCCTCTGGTTCTGTAACTGTTTCGGCTGCCACGGTTTCTGCTGGGGTTAAACAGAGGTGACAGCCGCAAAGAAGTGTTCGTGGGTTCAAGTTTAGGAGCTGTGACCCTGAAATGATAAGGTGAGGGGTCACAGAAAAGTCAGGAAGCCGTTGTTTTCAGTAACTCTGATTATTTGGTTACTTAAGTTGACTCTTGTTCCGTGGGGCCCCCCTGCATCTTGGAGAGGCCTGCTCAGGATCATTTTATTAACCACATCTGTACTGGCAGGAGCAGCAGCTCTTAGTTACCGAGATTGTCGGGAGGGAGAGCGAGCACAAAGACATTGTGTGGCAGCACTTAAGAGTTTCAATACAACTTTATGTTTAGAATCTGTGTGAATCAATAACAAAGAGCTGTTTTGTAGTCCTTTAGTGTCTGAGACAATATGCACGGCACAGGGCGATGATGTAAACTGTTTAACTTGCTTTGATCAGTTTTTCTTTCCTCCATCAACAGATTCATATAAATCTGGTTTTTGTTGGTGTATTTTAGGTATGACTAAGATTTTTATGGTATTTTTTTATGTACTGTATCTTGATTGTTCTATTAACATGCTACCACTTGCCAAGAAAGAAAATTAAAAAAAAAGAAAATGCTTCAATGTTTTGTACTTGGGTATAATATACACATGTAGACTTTAGACATGGTGTTATAAAAGTCTAATATGATACACACCTACTTTTTAAGGGATCATTTTATATGACAGCTCTTAAGATAGAAGTGCATGTTTCATACTTACCAAACCTCTTACTGAATGATCTACAGTGGCAGTGTTAGTCGCACTACAATGCAGTGATACATTGGTAGAACGGTACCACCAGAATGTGATTTTGTTTCATATTTGATGCCAGTTGTGTACATTGGTTCCAAATCTATTGTCATGCCAATGCTGTGAAAGTATTTTTTTTTTAGGGTGGTACATTACCTTTTTGCATGGGTTGTTCTGCTACATAAATTATAATGAACCTTTTGGTGTCAGCTTGCAGTAATCATAGCAACACATTCTGATGTCTCTTTGCTGTAGCGTGACTGTGAGCCAAATACATTTCTGCGACTCAATCTGATTTGAAGCATCATGTTTAGGGAGTTAAATAGCACTTCCATAAGTCAGTGTACTTTCTATTTTTACTTGCTTGCTGGCTTCTTGTACGTTGCCTCCTTATAACCTCATGTCCTCACTTTACATCTGTGTCCAGACCCCGTCTGCCCCTTCCATTGTTTTCTCATTCACTCATCCCAATCCTTTGTTTTCTTAATTCTTTCCTACTGGAAAATGACCAGTTACTTCTCCTGTTTACTTCTACAGTACTCTGCTTTTAGCAACTCCTACACATTCCCAGAGCCCAAATTAATAAGAACCAAATGTGAACAGCTATGTTTTTTTTCCTGGGCATTGAAGTTTCCCAGATGATGCTCTGCAAGCATTTTTTTCTTATATAAAAAAGAAAAGAAACATTTCCTATATCCTGCAGTAAAGCTGTCATTATGCTAGAGAACATGTGTAATACTAGCCCTACACATTTATCAAGCAAGCCGAAAATCAATGGAACTGAAATGTTGTTATCGGCAAATCTTACTTACAGCAGGTGTCGTATTCCACAATCCATCCCATGCTGGATTTTTTCGCTTGTTAAACAAGATGCAGTTCTTATAATGGGTTGAAGTTATGATGCATTAGAATGCAATATACTGCAATTCGGAGGCTGCATGGTGAAGTGGTTAAAACCAAGATGCCCTCATTTCAAAGCAGTTACATGCTCTTGAATGAGCAAAGTCAGTTCACCTCAAGGCACCTCGGTTTCATTCAGCTGCATAAAAATCTTGGTACTTCATTTTGATGAAGCCTTTTAACCATTTCCCACTGGAAACCAGAGCAGCAAAAAGTGGTTCCCCCTCCGAATTTCCAGGGAAACTGTAATGGAGTGAAAGCAATTGATGTGCTAGACATTACATGCACAACCTAGATGGGTTTGAATAGTTTTCTCCCTGGAATCCACTGAAAAAGTTCCTTTCCAAAAAAATATAACTTTATAACTAACTAACTAACTAAAGCAAGATATGTTTTAATTACTTATTTATTTAAACAACCACATGCATCTGCATACATTACAAGACTAGGAGATCTCATCCATAACTATGCTATAAAATTAAAAGAAACGTATACAATTATTTAACAGATGTTTCTCAGTGTCTTCAATTTACTAATTACCTTAAAATTTAATTGTGTTTTGCCAGTCATTGTGCTGTATGTTCCTAAACAGGCAAATGGTGTGTATCTCATGTAGAAGATGAGCAGATCAGCAATATACATGGTTGACATGTATCTAAAATTGAATTGGTGCATTGGATCAAACACAGGTCTTTTAAAAAAAGTCAGCATTTTTTTGCAAATAAGCTCATAACAAATTTGTTCCTTGTGAGCTGGTTATGGGTTTCCAAAGACATCCACTGGGATTTGAAGATCATTCATTTACTTCATCATTTGCACTCTCCAGGCGAATAGAGGAGAATTTATTTTAATAAGCGGGTGCTCAATCACTTTACTGGCAGGCTCTGTGGACAAGGTTTCAAATGTCCCTTACCACAGGGGCTTCACAAAGACTAAAACCCCTTTCTGACCAGCTCTCCATAAGCACACTCCTGTTGCTTTAGTCATGTTTGTAATTTAACCTCTTCCTAAGTCATCAGTGAAATATGCACATTGTCACCTTGAGTCTTACAGTAAGGGCCCTATTTAACTGATGAGCAATGGAAAGAAAGAATAGCATCACAGGACTGCTTCATGAATACCAAACTATACAAATTTGATTAAAACCTGCAGTTTATCAAGAATATTTGTCTGGAGAAGATATGTGAGCACTCCCGGCTGTTATTGTATTCACCATGTAGAGTGTGACAGGCAGACTGAAGGCAGTATCAGTGCAACATGGTCTAAGTATTGAATGAAGACAGGGTAGCATCATGGCTCAGGCTGGCTACCAGCAGGAATTACATTCAGAGACAGAAAGCTGCAGGTTAAGCGCTGGTGCGCACATTTATTTCAAGATACAAAAACACTGGAACAAAACAGGGCATGAGGGCCAAAATAAAAGGTTTAACCAAAAGATTAAACAGTTGTAGGCTGGGAATTTGCCTTCACTGCAAAGTAATACAACCTCACCACATAAAAAAAAAGAAAAAAAAACTCCTCCACCAAACAAAGGATTTTGCTTCTTTTTTATACACGTGGCCACTCCCCAATTAGCATCAATTGCCTAATGGGGAATTGTCACACCTGTGATTGCTGGTAGGGACAGATTTAACCCCATCCCTGCCAAACTTACATTCCCTCCCGCATGCACACTATAGCAGCAAGGCTTGTATTTTGCCACATGTTAAAGCTTTGTGAATAGGATCCAATCTCTCAATGCCCGGTAAGCTTGCAAGCCATTTGGCTGAAAATAAAATTCCAAGGTCCCCTGAGACCAGCTGGCTCTATATCAGATAGAGTTTGTTACCTACAGTACTACCCACACTTAACAAAGCTCATCCTGTGACTATCCACTTTTCAGCTGGTCACTGGTCCAGAAGACAGTGCTGTTTGAGTAGCTGGTTAACTGCTCCAAGAAAAACACATGAACTGTAAAATTCTAAAGTCAACTGTTTGTTTTTTTCTTTGTTTTTTTTTTTTTGTTTACACACCTAAAATAATAAATGTTCTTTAAACCTTGGCTGGGATTTTATATTCCAGCTCACCAGCAGTTGGTAGAATTTTCAACAGGTAACTGGGCTTAGTTATTAAGAAGAGCTCATTGCAGGAGTTCTACTCACCTTGAAGGTTATCAGAGTTACAGTAATCATTGGATCCATTCACACCTTCAGAAAGAGGTTGCCTTTTTGTCTTGGCTTGTTTCAAACTATTCAGTTGCAGCTCAGAGCAAATTCCATGACTCAGTGACTGTATCTTAGTCTTAGACCAAGAGTCAGGAGTGCTTCCTGCTTTCTTGTAGTATATAATTGATTGCATTTTTGTGTGTGTGTGCAGGATTGTTTATCATTCTTAAAAGCAGGGAAGAGACAGGTCAGTGCAGGGGCTTGCCTCCTCATAACGGACTCTGATTAATTAGTGAGTGCCTACATACCACACACAGACACATCATACATGAGCGCTCATCCTAATCGGTCATATGAAGGAGCTCATTTGCCGAGACACAACAGGAATGAGAACTATGCAAAGTTGCTACCAGCCTTCTGCACGTTTCCTCAGCAATAGCCATGGGTCCCTGTTATCTCTTGCAAAGGGAGGCAAAAGTGCTCTAATGATTGAATCAGATTGGGATGGCAGCAAGGTCTCCTGGGTTTGACAAACTTCATGAGACACATAGAGATTCTTAGTGATATTAGCATTATTTAATCAAAACCTTTACCCAATGAGGTAGAACAAATTGAGAGCAGGTTTATCATGTAAAGTGAAGAAAGAATACATGGTCAGCTGATCCTATCTATTTTATTATTACTTTTATTATGGCTGGATTTTAATGTACTTTTTGAGAGATTGACTATAGAGTCTAAAACCTGTCTTGACAATTCCCATTTTGTTGAGCTAAATGAAGAATGAGTATCCCACCCAGTCATTCTTTACTGATAATAAAAGGATTGCGCCACTTCTCTTGAGGACATCTTGCATAGTAAAATATTTCTCTGTTTTTGAATAGGGGGTGGTTATCTTTTCAGGGATGCTGAAGTATTTAATAAGGAAGCAGGGGGGGTGGGGGGTGGGGGTAAACAGCCACTTGCACTGGTGGTATGCATTGAGTTGCACAACAGTTGTTCCTTATTGTTCCTGTGTGTTATCACATCTAATGGAAATAGTATGGCTGCTAGATTTATAATATTGATTTTGTTGTTTTAATTTCAGAAACAGATGGGGGTAAAGCTTTCTTGCTTCAAAAACGGACCTCCTAATTTCCCAAATGTGCTGTAGATTCCCATTCAATGACTTGGTTAAAGGAGTGATTAATGAAACCTAGTGCTGAGGAATAACATAATAAAGCCAATGATGACAGCACATGTAGAGAGACAGAGACGAAGATTAAGAGATGTCAGAGCTGGAATGCAGATACCATAGAAACCATTATTACCATTCTGACCTTATGGTATTGCGGGGGAATAAAGCATTATTGTTGCTAGGGAAATTTGCCAACACAAGCATTGCGGACAAAAAGCAAGTCTCGCACCTAAACTGGCGGCAAGGGTACAATACTGTAGCATTTATGCCATTATGATTTTAATATTATTGAGTTATCTATTTTCCCCCAAGAAATAATACAACATTGCCAGGGAAGATATTTCTTATTATAGTGCTGGGGAAACCCCATATTTTATAACTGAGTGTTTAAACATATGGATGAGTTTTGTCAGGCTGAAGAATCCATCAACTGTTATAATAAACTCAATATGCAATGCAATTCCAAATTTCCACAGATAGCTGAAAGGAAATTTGAAGGGCAAGGTGTAACAGTTCAAAGTAGCAGATTATTTAATAGGAGTGTTTCTGTAATATTCAGTTACAGTGAAGTACTTTTAGTGGGAAATCTGATCTAATGAACACCTGATACAGTAACATACACGTGTTTGCTTTTGACCCATTCATTATTTCAAGGGGCCCGTTCGCGTAAATCTTTGATAACTCTAAAACTGAATGTCTGACCTCCAATATCTTTACACAGAAGCTTATGGGTGTGTGATCACATCTGTGCAAATTCACACTGCTGAGGAAAAGCAAGATCAAGGAACTTTGACACTGGCTAACAAGCAAAACAAAAACAACTTGATGACAGCACAGGTGAAGAAATAGAATTAAGAGTATTGAACACATCTGCAGTATATTTGTGCATTTGTACATAGACTTTCTGCGGTGTAACCACAGCTGAATGCATGTATAATAGATTATATCACATGTATCACAATAGATACTACACGCAATATTTCAGTAGATGTCAAAATATATCCAAATACAGTAGTGTGCAAATTGATTAGAACACCTCAAGAGTTGTCATTCAATCCTTTATATACTGCTATTCATATGTTTCTTTTCCATAAGATAACATTGAAGAACCCTGCACAGAAAACATCACGTGTGCAATGGACTTGATCTGGTAAAATCGTCTGAATAAACAGTTTTTGTTTGTGTGTGTAAGTGTGTGTATAGGGACACTCATTATGAAATACACGGCAAGCTTCTTAAAAGGCTCTTTTAAAGTCGAAGATCACAGGCATGCTGCAGAGGTAATGTACTCACTCTCGTGAGACTTTCATCAATGTAATTACTTCCAATTAGCCTCAAATGAAGCATCTCAATTCCATTCATTCACTCCTGCTTTCCTTTTATGTTTGATATATTCACTTTCTTGTTTGTTCCGCTCATGATTCTTGATAACTTATTAACCTAAAACCGTATTTCTAATATAAGAGAACGGAAACCACGTCATAAAACACTGCACGTGCTACACTACCTGAACTGGTTTTGCACTGCTGCTGTTTGCAAGGCACCTTTGGAAATTTGTCATTTTGTCTCACAGGTTAGGCTCCTGGTAAAGTAAAGTTAAAGTAAAAACTCTCACCCCTCACTGAGCATCTGTTATGTTTGCTAGGTTACAGATAAGAGGTTTTAGATTTTTGGTGTATGAATAGGATAGCCGATTCCAGGGGATAAGGTACCATACTTACCTAATCCATTCTGTCATCGCCGGCACTCCCTCCCTCCGTAGTTCAAATGCCATTGGGTAGTTGCATTGACGCCATCAGCTGCAATAAGCTGTCCTATACTTACTGTAGATGTTTGTGGTTTAACAATGATTTGAGAAGTGCAAAAACATTAGGATGCATAGTGTCAGAGACACTTCATAAAAAAGTAAAAAAACAGTGGATTCGGTCAAGGGAAAACACCTATTAAGTATACCATGGCAAAATCACAGAGTGCGTTCACCTAACTAAATAAAATAAGGATCTTCTATGCCAATAAGTTCTTTTTAGACATTCATATTTCAAGGAATGTATTTTTGTTGGGCTCTTGTTGTTTGTTTACTCAGTGATGAGGTTGTATGAGACAGCCACATATGCAGCGCTACTTATATACACAGAATACATAGACAGGATGCAAATATAAAGTAGTATTTCAGGCAGAAGTTATCCTTACAAAAGAAACATCATGCATGTATATTTGTATAGGATTGTGTAGTTAGCTTGTGAATGACTGTTACAGTAAAGCTTTAAATCTTATTGTCATCATTATTGTAAATGTGTAGTAATCTCAAAAGTAATATATTAAAACTGTATTTGAACTCTTCTATCCTTGTTATCTGAACTACAGGGAACACAAACATAATGCACATTCATACAAGAACTAGAGTATATTATATGCATCTTTACAAATCATAACTAATTATCGTTTTGAAATGAATTGTATTAAACACAAGCAAACGATGAACAGGTTTGGGTGTTGAGAAAGTCAACAACTAGTTAATAGTTATCAATGGCCATTTTCTTAACATACAGATTTGCTATATGTGCTATCAGTCAGGTCCACTACTGCAATGCTATCTCACCCAACAAGAAAGCGATCTCATGAATCTTCTCAGTAACTCGTTTGGTGGATTATTATGAATAAACCGAGCACTTCTGTCCTAGTGTATATATCTCCTTGAGCATGATTTATTTCTGTTAATAAAATATAAAAATAAAATATACTTTTCTAGTAGTAGGGGCTTTTTGCCTTTGTTTGAGAGCTCAGCAAATTTTTTGATTGCATAATTTTTCTTATGAAATCGCATAGAGAGGTGGGGGAGCTGGCACTCGTGTGATTTGTTGGCTCCCCATATATTATGCATTTTTTGAGTCTGAAGTAACCAAAGAGTCAGAGTTCTGACGTGACAGGAAAGAGGTTTTTCTTGGCAGCCAGTCTCTGTTCCCTCTTATTCAAACTGTTACTGGATTCGGGTAAGACTTGTGCTAGCATGTCTAGAGTACAACTGCACGATCAAGAGAGATCTCTCCACTCTCACAGTGCTAGCACTTTCAACTGGGGTCAAGCTAATAATACATACAGACTAAGCTGTTGTAACAGGTAGAGATGTGCCGTTTGATGCAAGTCTGTATTTGTATTCTTAAACTTAATATAATTGTAATAAAGAACTTTTAATGGGTGTGCTGTCCCTGTAGTGCCATTGTAAAGCAAATTTAATGTAAAGTTAAACATTGGGGAAAGAGCCATGCTGAAACCTTGAGCCAGTGAGGAACCAGCATATGTATATTCCATAAAGGTATACTGTACTGCTGGATAATTATAGAGATTTTTTGTATCTTTTACTTGATTTTACTCTTAAAGGAATCTGTATTCACGTTTTCTGTAATTATTTGAATTTGTCATACTTACTATGAAAATCTTATTGGATTTTACTCTTATAAACAAAAACATTTTTACTATAAGTTTACTGCTCTTAGTTGAATTGGCTCTTAAATGTAATTTACTGTATTTTTTATGTTGCCCTTATTTGAATTTGATCTTACTTGCTACTGATTTTACTGTACTTTATAATTGTTCTTATCTTTAATGTGATATTGTGTAATATGATATTTTGTAACAACTGTAAATCGCCCTGGATAAGGGCATCTGCTAAGAAATAAATAATAATCATAAAATAAATGGATCAGATCCTCGTCCCACCTGCAGGGGTCAGCATTATTTATAGTACAACCCTGCCTGTTAAGCTCGGAACACACTGCCCGATGCGACCGTCGCATCTCAAATATTTGCAAGCAGGCATCACACACTGCCTGATTGAAATCGCAGGAAGGGATGCACAATTTGTGATTTTTTTCTGATGTTTGACCTGCCCTGGATGCATAAAGTACAGCAGCAATGGGGCAAATCAATGACAATAGGCAAAAACATTAGGCTAAGACACTATATACAATTTTGTCAAGAAGGCGGCGCGATCGTGAAAAGCACACATGACTGGAGATATGCATATATTCTTTACATACAAGGTATTCCATTGGTTTGTATATAATATCTGTGCTGACATCATTTTAAAACAAGCCCTGAGAGCCCCACAAGCATTGTACTTTTCAACTATTAGATGATATATTTACAGTACAATAGTTTCTACATCTTCCATGTCACATCATTCATTAAAGCAAACATGTCTCAGTACAATCAAATACTTTGAGCAAGGAAGTTATTATAAATTAAATATTCAAATCGCACAGTGAAGCTGTATTCAATGACAATTCATCCCAGAACTCTTGACATGAAATCTCTCTGCCCTATTTTTGTTATGTTAGGGGAACTTTTATTTGCAATCAGTAGTTTAAAAAATGTAACACTCGCTAACTTCATCCTCTTACATGATTGGCAGTTCCTTGGGCTGTCTCAATTTCAACATTGGTAAAGCAGAGAGGGGGCTGTAAACTCAAGAAGCCTGCTACAACACAAACTAAAAAGGCAAAAAAAAAAAACAATGACTTTGAATCAGGAGACAAAGGTATGTGTTAATGATGCCTGACTACATGGGATTCACTTTAAATATAACCCTCATTTAGGATATTATTCAGAGGACAGATGACACCCTGGGATCAAGAAGCTGCTTGATGAGATTTTGGGATCAATAAGCTACTAACAACCAAACGAGCAGATGTTTGTAAACTTTCTTATGTTCTTATGTTCTTACTTTGTTGTATAAATTACTGCAGAAGGCTGCCTATAGAAGCATCATTTAAAGGTACACTCATTCCTGTGTGTTTCAAGTCCCTTGTGATTCAAGCATTGCACGCTTTATAGGATAGGGAAGCAAAAAAATGTCCTATTCTTAGCAAGGGCGCTGGAGCTAGGGGTGCTGGGGGTGCGGTAGGACCAACTTGGCTTTGCATGGGTTCCATCATATACAGGCGTTACAGTTTTGTTCAATGCCTTTCAGCACCTCCACTTTCAAAATTGTTCCAGTTCTTCTGATCCTTAGATAAGAGAAACATTTCAGTCTCATTACAGCACTGTCCTTGGGAGCCTGACATCTGTCTTGTTGCAAAGAAGTGAACGGACAAGTGAAGGTGATGATAATATGAATGAATGTATTGGGGATCCAAGGACTGGACTGTAACACTGCAATCCACACTCTTTAAAAACTAAGCATTTCAGCATGAAGAATGTGCCAGGCTGAGTTTAATATGATTCCCACCTAGGTTCAATGGCTTTATTACAGAAAACAATATGAGAAGTTGATCTGATCAACCTTAACCCCTCTGGGATAAGCCACAGGGTGATTGTCTATATAGAATACAGCTGTAGTCAAAAGTTTTCCATCATCTGGAGTTTTAGGATTGAGACATAATTAATGTCACATTTAATTTTTTTTTTTGTCAGTTTTTAATTAAGTATATGGAGAACTAAAAAACGTCATGCAATTCAATATGTTAACATAATATTATTCATCAGGTTTCATTTGACTTTATGAAGAAAGAATTAGTTAATTCTATATGGTGATGCAAAACTTTTGGCCATTAGCTATATATAGTGTGATTGTCTATACAGGATATTTTACAGCACCCTGAATCACCCTGGATTGCATCAACCACCTATTCCATAGTTATCACAGGATTACTCCTGCAAATAAACCTAGCTCTGGTTTAGCCTGGCAGGATACAGCTTGATCATATTGAATCCTTAGTCCATAGCTTTTCAGGATGAGAGAGACTGCACAACCCATGTGCAGGTCACTGTTTGCAGCAGTGTTATTGTGTTACTACCTTGCTTAGCCATAAAGCATTGGAAGGGTTAACTGAGTCTCACACTAGAGTCTGACTGTTGACGTTACTCTTTCTTTCAACCTCCGCCTGAGCGCATTATAAAACCAATGCTAGACTGAGCACCATCTGCAGAATTAGGCATGTTCTTTAATCCACGGCCAAAAAAAATATACATAGCACGGTAACGTCTTTATTTGGTTAATGTGACATTGTAAACATGAAACCCTTCCAAGCCGATTATAATCTATCATGAGTAAGGGTAAGATTGTGTGATGCATAGATTTCCATCTTTTTTTTTGTAGCGGTACCTAGCGGTTACTTTCAAGTGTTTAATGGTATTTTTGAAAAGTTAAAATGAATGTATAAGCACTGAAAAAGAAGCAGGCACTGATATATTACTGTGTGCATTTACTATGGTAAATGTGTAGGCTACTGAGGTTCATAACTGGCAGCGTTGTGCTTTTACCACAGTATTCAGTAGCCAGGCTGGTCCCTTGCCTCCAGGTTTCAGCAGCATGAAAACATTGATTGCTTAGGATTTGGCAGATAAAAAGAGGCAAGTGGTTTGACTGCAGAAACAGAGGTTGGGTTGAATAATTGGGTTGAATAATACGGGTAAAATAACAACGAGAAATGATTAAAATAAATAAAGCAATAAGTCACATTTGTATGCCTTATACTGAAGCTAATGCGATTAAAGAATTTAAAAGAGAATCAGATCCACGAGCTCTGAAGCAGGTTTCCTTATTACACACCACACTGAGACTAAATCATTCAGTTTGAGGAGAGGATGAGAAAGGCTTCTCTCGAATTATGTAAAAGACTAACTCAAGAGAGAGAGGGACAGATCCCTAAATAATGATTATAAGCACTTTCTATTTTCAAAGCTCCAAAATCTTCACAGCATGAAAAATAAATAGCAATGCTTGTACTAGTAGAGGCATACAGTTAATGATCTCATGTAATGGTCTTCAATAACAATGTTTTCGTTATCAATGAAACTAAGACGAAATTGGGCACCCGCAGCACTGTTTATAAGTAAATCAAGACAAGAATAGCAGTGATTTAAGTGTGGTTGTGGTTTGAGGCAAAGCAAAATCAGCAAAACTACCTCTTCCCAGGCCCATGTCAAATAACGTTACCACAGCACTGCAACTGCAGACTCACAAGCCAGAAAAAAAAACATAAGACAACAGCTCCACACAAAGGTGACCCTTAACCTGGTGTAGCTATATTGTATTGAATTGTAGTCCAGAAACTCTCTGTTACTGTGGTGGTTGTTCTTTTTCTCCAAAGAAACGATATGATTGGAAACCTTTGGGGATCCAGCGCTGCAGGTTTTAAGATCTGTTTTTATAAGCACATTACATTTCCATGTCCTTGAGAACACCCCCAGCTTTACATACTGAGGAAGCTGAAGTGTCTTTAAAGAGACAAATCTGTGTATAGCTAAGTCTTAAGTCTTTTAATCCATTGGTCAATGGCACCCTTAACCCGTCCCCTTCACTGCACAATTACATTTGGGTGGGTGCTTGTGTGATGGGTTCACTTTCATCTCACAGCAAATACTGACTCTTTCCTTTTCCTCTATCATTTTATGATTTAGAATCACTCCAAAAGTATCACAGTTATTTCAGCATTTTTTCCCATGAGATCCCAATTATTATTTTTCCAATTTCAAATAATTACTAATAATTATCACTGATCATGTCATTGCTTGTATCCCAAAGCCATAAAAAAGACAATAAAGATGATCAAGTCTAGCACTAGAAGCTTGCATTGCCTCAGCAAAAGACTGATACTGATATCTAGGACTACAGTCACTCTCTGGTGTCACTAAATAATGGGAAACAAGAAGCCAGTGCTATGCCATAGATCACAAAGTGCTCAGTATCTAACACCTATAAGTGTTATTGACTTAAAAGGGACACCGTTTGTCTTGGGGAAAGGATGCACATTTGAGTTTAAAACATCACAAAGCGGCCTTTTTCCAGGGGCACTTAACACCTCTTGAAAGGTGGTAGCTTTCAAATCAAATAGGGTTTTGTTTTTCCACAGCATTATGGTCTACTGACTGTATGTATATTAAGAACTAAGTTGTAGTATTGCATCTCCATTGTCAAGGAGATGCTGTTTGTCCTTCTGTTCAGCCTCCGAAGTGCGCTGTCAGATATCCCCATATCCCTCTTATCAGAGGCTGCTCTTCATCAAATGTGTGAATATAATAGTAAACATGTGCCGTTCTAGAATCTTCTAGTCTCAAACCATTAACTTTGATAGGCATACCATAGTCAAATTAAGCTACTCTGCAAATTCTTAAGTTATAACAGAACATTATATCTTTGCACTGCTGAAAGAAGATACATAAGCAGGTCTGTCTGTATTTTAATACTAGCTACATGTGATTCCCCTTGAGTTATTATGGTACAGAATTTTTATAATAATAAAAAGGCGATTATGAAAAATACTTTCTTGTGCTTTTCATGCATTATAGTATCATTTGTTTTCTGTGTGTGTATGTCGGTATTCATGTGAGAGTTCTGGGTACAGAGGTGTGTGTGTGTGTGTGTGTGTGTGTTTATGATTGTGTGCTTCTTATCAGCTGCAGATTACTTTGCTGTTCACTACTTTAAATAAGGCACTGCGTTAGTCTGATACATGTTCCGTTAATATAATGGAATACTTCCCTTAATGCAAGACATAACACGTAATGTACTTTGCTTGTATTTTTTAACTGATATTAGCATGCCTGATTTAAAGACATGATTTGTAAATCTAGCCCAGTCACCACTGCAGAAACCATTACCTACACTGTGCCACTGCAGTATTCAATACATGTTCTTACCATTAAATC
>NW_024472922.1:0-25000 GCF_017654505.1 Polyodon spathula | reverse complement strand
CGTTGACTATATCTGGTTGCGCTTTTTTATGTTGTCCATTTTCTTTCTCATTAGTGTTTTTTATTCTGGTAAATGACCGTGCTTATTTAGGCACTCTACGATTTGACTGTTTGAAAGATAACGCAGGGTTATTAGAGTTAAAAAAAAAAAAAAAAGGTAACCTTTTCACTTCCTTTTTAGCTTAATTGTTGAGCGCATTGCTTTATATAAATAGTTTTCTTTGTTAAGTTTTCAGGGCATTTTGTTAATGCACGTCTGTTTTTGTTTTTTGCTGCAGCACTTGAATGCAACTGTTCGTTTTAACCATTTTTTTAACACAGCAGCACTCACTCGTTTGGTCACCATCATAACTGTTGCATGAAACCGCAGTGTAATAATCCAGCACCTCTGCACTGCATTTGTATGTCGGCTGACAAGTGTTAAGCTGATATCCCATCACGCCTTTCTTCTGTATATGAACACCCAATATCTCTCACAAGCACCTGGGCAAAAATTGTTATGAATAATGAATATGCTTTTTTTATTTTTATTTTTTTGGTGCATATGTACAGCTATTATGTACTATATATCACCTTATACTAAATAGAGTATTAGGCAGTGGATTGCATCGGTCGTCAGCTTATTTTGACCCCCTGCATTCATTGTCACTATTTTTTGCTTTGAAAATAATTTGTTTATTTTTTTAGCGGTCATTTTTAACGTTTTAGCATATTATTGTATAGCAGTTTTGCCCAGTTCAGATTTGAATACAAGCTTGATTAGACACAGTGTATAGGTAAGAAGCTCAGGAGTCTTATTAAACTCATAGTAAAACTAGGAGTGGGAGTCTTATTTCCATCCCTGCAGTCAGAGGCTGTGTAAGTGGTTAATTTTGGGAGCCTTGTTTGCAGGCTCTGTCTCTTTAATGCCCACCCATGAAGATGCTAAACCTTTTCTGAGTTTTAGAGTTTGATTTTATTGTGGGGTTTTTTTTTTGTTTTTTTTTGGCAACCTTAAAGGGTGAAATTCAATCTCTGTTGCTTGAAGAACAAGCAACCATGCCAAAAAGTCCCTTCACATAGATGATGATAATAATAATAATAATAATAATAATAATAATAATAATAATAATGCATCTGTAACTTTAATGGGATCTGTTTTAACCCTGTACTGCCCAAGCATTTTTTATTTAAGTAACTAGACTCTAAAACTAGAAGTTTTATTTTTCTTGTCTGTCAAAACTCTGGCTTGGGAGGCTAGATTTAAAATAATTAATAGTTATTTGATGAGTAGCTAAGCATTGTGTCATAGGTGATACAGAAATGGGCAATGGGAAAAATAATAATACAAATAATAATACATCTAGCTTTAAACATGAAAAGACTTCAACAAAAGTAATTTCAACTAAAGTTTTTCTCTATGTCTCAAAAAAAATTTGGATAATAATAAAGGATGACATAGTCAATACGGCATCCACTGATTAGAGGATTGGCTTTAGTGTTTGTATTGTTTGTATTTGTGTACTGTGATGAGGAGGAGGAGGAGGAGGAAAACTGATATGAAGGAACAACATTTTTGTAACTTCCACATTGCACAAATTACTTAATCTTTCCTTCCTCTTGCACTGTTAGCACTGTTAGCATGAGGCAGCCTAGCCTGTCTGTCCCTGTATATTCATTTCTTAGTATGGTCAAACGGGAGACACATATTCAGCACAAAAAATACATTGTGGTTTTATTGTTTTGTATTTAAAAAAGAAAAAGATTTCAAAGCCGGTCTCAATTCAATAAAGCGTTTGTGTAAAGTGTAAATCTATGATTCGTTTGAACATTGTCTTATTAAACACTTATTTTTATGAATTTGTTTCATTACATTTAAGATGGAATTGTAAACATAGTGCTGTTTCCAGTGATGTCTGGAAGCCCAAGACAGTGCTAAATCATTCACTGACACACAGAGATGAAAGACTGTGTAGACACTCGCACACTATTTTAATCCTGCCAAGGGAGCCAATATTAACTCCTGGCTTTGGGTTTTACACATGGCTAAAACAGGTGTGTTTCATTACTTCAGATGAAGTTTATTTCAGGTTTTATTTGCTGTGTGGAACATTTGCTTTCCCTCTCGCTTTTAAATATTTAACAATTGCATATTTTCAGAACATGAATAGTTTTGATCATTTAAATAGGTTTTATAAGCAACAGAAAATGAGTTTCTTGCAGATGATATGAATGACCGTATTACACGTGTGTACAGTGTAAACAAACTGGAAAGCCAACATGTATGGTACGAAGATACATTTCAGAGGAATGTAGTGAACGGTTACCTAGAATCACATTTCAGTTTCAAAACTAAACATGATTGTGGGACACTGCAGCTTGAAGTGCCAGTTCCATTCCTTGTTTTGACTATCTGCTGTTGGCAAATGGATTTGAACCTATGACCTTTGGCAGCACTACCTGTGAACTCAGTCACTAGGCCACACAGTCATGTGTTTGTTTATTATGAGGCTCAAGCAACAGTGAGATTTATTTTTATTTTTATTTTTTTTAATGAGAAATGTATTGTTGACATTAGCGGTTTTAAAACATGTGCAGTACATCAAAGACAAGTTATAAAACACTATAAAAATGAGTCTCCTGTATGTGTTTTAGTCCCCCATTGCGTTTGCCAAATAATTGCAAGGGCACGCTTCTCGCCACTGAATTAGTGGAAGCCAGTACTGCTCGGGGTTAAAATATAGGCGGCAGACCCATTTGACAATGTTTATGAAAAGCATTTTTGTTGTGTTAGCTCGTTATTTACCAGCTGTTTGAGCCGGAAGTGAGCGAAAGGAAAATAAGGTACTGTTAGTGAATTGTGGCCTTGGCTTTCTTAGACTCTTGAGACTTCAAAACGGGGTTAATTAATCAAAGATGTTTTTTCGTGTGTCCCCCCCCCCCCCCCCCCCTGTATTCAGATGTGGTCAGATCTTTGTGAGAGCAGGAACAGAAAGGAAACTAACCGATCGTATTTCAAACAAATTCCTCAACAGCTTTTCACTTTTTCGTTATTAACTCTCAGAGTGCCGTCTCTGTGCAGCTTGATAACTCTGGGGAGGCCTCTGCTTTTTGTGCAGTGAGGTTCAATGGTAGGTGCATGTTTCTTAACATTCAGAGGTACTGGGTTAGCTCTCCAGCCAGGCTTTATGAGAAACAAGTGGTAAGTTCAAAGTTCATCAAAATGGGCATTTGCGCACGCTTCAAGACACCTTCTCACTATCTGGTGGTTCTTCACAGTCCTTCTTTTACATGCACACAACACCTACACTGAAAACCTTTTCTAACTCATGTGCGGTTTATCAGTCACAAACGGAGGAAACACCTCCGCAGAATGTGGTCCACTTGAGACAGAAGGGCCCTGTTGTTATTATTTGTGCTCTAAACGCATACGGTACCAACACACCTTCCTGGCGGTCTGTTTGTTTTAAAAGATAGTTACCATTAGGATGAGCATCAGATAGACAAAGGCAGCGGTATAGTGTTGTAGACCAGAGCAGAAACTGAGCTTTTAAAGGACCACTTGTTCATTGTGGTAGAGGAATGGGTAGCTTGACTGCACTCTGCGGAGCTGCTTAATGACCCATGGTTACAAGCCCTTATCTAAAGAGACTCTGGGGCATGCAATTGTTGTAAATTATAGAATCTCCCCACCCCCATAGGGCAGTGCACAGCATCCGTCTAAAAGCAATGAGCACCTGTTTATGATAAAATAGTCTTACACGTTAAGAGTACATTTTAAGGATGTCATATGGGAAACGGACAACCATTTGTAGCAGTTAAGAGGCCACCAGAATATTCTGCATTAATGAGCCCATGTTCTGTCTGTGAAGTGTCTGAGCTCAGGTAATTAGCCAGCTTTGTAATAATCTTCAGCTCAGGGATATTCAAAGCAGGGGAGGGTTAAAGTAATGACATGGCGTGCAATAAAGGGTGACTCTGAATTCTCATTGTCCTGATTAGAGGCTGTGTCAGCGTTTTAATGGGGCACCTGCTGCTGAAGTGGCAATATTGTGGGTAGGATATGTACAGTTATAGTTTCTGGTGTCAGTTTTACCACTTTATAAAAATAAATACATTTGGAAATTAAAAGTAAACAGTGCTGCGTGTCGATTACCGGTGACTAATGTGATATTAATTTGTTATAGTAAATAAATACTGTTTTGCGTAGATAAGGTGGAAAACCAGCAAGTTTAAATTGCTGTCGGCAGCAATTGCACAAGAAACCCAATAGCATCTTTATACCCGACGTGGGTAGCACGTGCATTTATCTAATTTGCTATGTTTATATATTGTTATTATCTAGAATACTCAGAAAATACCTGTCAGGTCTTGCAGATGGGTATCCTCAAAATGTATATTGGTTTGTAAATTGTCAGATCAAGTGTAGCCAGTGTACTAATGAGTGAAGCAATCCACTTAAAGTACTGGCTCTGTAAACTCAAGTACATAGTGAAGGCATCAGCCCTTCCAGAATAGCACGCAATGAGAATAGATAACCAGCTGGACGAGAGCAAGTAGAGATTTTCCACTTAAACAGGCGGAGCTGGTGTCTAGCCACACATATGTTCTGGCTTAGTGTTAATGAAGATCCAAAGAATGGCACGTGAGGGAGTGAGGAGGACATCTGTTGCTTTATCCTGAACTTCCTAGGCACAGGAATCCAGGGGATCCTGAACAGATAGGAGTATAATAAGTGGGAATGTTTGGATGGGAGCAAACAAAGCAGAAGCCCTCACTGCCTTTACCTGAACTGAAGGGACCTTATGGTGGGCGCATTTCTGGACATTTATGTTGGAGGTTCTTCCATGCTGATTTGGAGGGACCTTCTTCAGTAAGAGAGTGCAGGTCAGTTATTTTATCTGTGTGAGATTATATTGTCGCGGAGGCCGGCAGCGGGATTCACTCTGCTGGAGCCGCTGCTCGCGTTCCCTCGCTTGTCACCTGCTTGCCACTGTCACTGTTGCTGTGAATGGGTGGCGTGTGCTGCCCACGAGAATGCCCTCCACTGCTCCGCGCCTATATATGTGCAGTGTCACACAGTCCAGTTCAGTTTTTAGTTGGGCTTGGTGCAGAATGTGGTGTTGTCTGAATAAAGGGTGAAAAGGCAGTCTTATGATGAATCTGGATCCTACACAATCAGTTATGAGAACTAGCTTCTTAAAGCTTTTCTGTTTCTTCTGCTTACCGCTTCAGTGTCGTATAAAACGATTATCACAAGGCTATTAATATATCAGCCGTGGTTTAGTTTATTGGAGCAATAACAGTATTGATTATTAGATGGCTATTAATATATCAGGCGTGGTTTAGTTTATGAGCAATAGCAGTATTGATTATTAGATGGCTAGTAATATATCAGGCGTGGTTTAGTTTATGAGCAATAACAGTATTGATTATTAGATGGCTATTAATATATCAGGCGTGGTTTAGTTTATGAGCAATAACAGTATTGATTATTAGATGGCTATTAATATATCAGCCGTGGTTTAGTTTATGAGCAACAACAGTATTGATTATTAGATTTCTATTAATATATCAGCCGTGGTTTAGTTTATGAGCAACAACAGTATTGATTATTAGATGGCTAGTAATATATCAGCCGTGGTTTAGTTTATTTGAGCAATAACAGTATTGATTATCAGATATATTAATATATGTGTGACTGTTATATACAGTATGCCGTGTCTGTGCTTTTTCTTAGCTAGCTTTGCAAGAACATTTCACCTCCAGTTACAAAACACACTGCAGTGTTTCACAGAGTCACATTCATCCAGACTGGCCGTTCTGTTCTGTCAACCACAGAAAGACCAGATGATCAGTCTTGTGTAAATCTCTTAATATCCACATACATGACACATTACTGGCATAGGGATGCTATAGATGAAGGAGATTAACAAATATAGTCCCATCTAGACACACAGATTAATTTAAGTACTGTTTGTGTCGGTTGTTCTCTATCTGTCCGTGGCTAAAGCACTTCTTATTGGGCTTGTTATGATGTGGCAGGTCAAAAAATATCAAAATGTAACTATTAAAAAAAAAAAAAGTATTTTTTTATAATGTAATTTCCTATCGAGCTCATAAGATTTCATTTAAAGGAGAACATATTTCTAGTACAGTGCAGTCCACACACTAATCTATTAATTCCTAACAAATTAATCTTGAACAATCACAGAGCTCGATTTTATATTAAATATGTTATGGGCAACAGTCTGCCCAGATTTATATGCTGTTGGTACCAGAGCCAGGATTGTCTAACAGATAAAAACAACTCTTGTGCAATGCACAGATACAGCTGCTGATGTAGTAAAGTTTATAACTTAAGGAGCAATGTATGTTTTAAAGCTGCAGTGTCCAGTTTTAGACTAAAATAGTATATGTAAATAGTTTATAATAAATTACAGGCTACAAGCTCTGTGCTTTTAAAGATGGCAAAGCTAGGCACTTGTAGTCAGACTGTAAGTGGAAAAAAATCTCACTACAAATCCAGTTTATTAAGGTACATCAGCTGCACACCCTTCATAGTCATTATTCAAACCAAATTTTAGAACTGGTGGAGGTATTTGTTGGACTAGTTAGATGAGTGGTCAGTGATAGAGAACACACATGATGAAAATGTAAACGGTAGAAAGATGAAAATGTCGATGGTAGAAAATGAGCCCAGATTGGCCACTCCCCTGCGTGCTGCACTAAGCTGACGGGACTCGGTCACTTCACTTGACAGCTGAAGCAGCAGCAGTGCTGTTAGCAGAGGTGTGAAGAGAGGGGAGTTTAACAGGCCTGGATGAAGCGGCTTCTTGTTCTCTTTAAATTGAGCTTGCAGTGTTTGCGCTCAGCTTTCAAAAGAAAGCGCCTCCATTTTCCTTCTTCCTATGGTTCACATCCCCTTTCTCTCTCCTCACTTCCCCCCCCCTGGAGAGCAGGTTTCATTGTGAGGAGAAGCTTGTGTCCCGACAGCTTCAACTCCCTTTAGCCCTCTAGAAAGCCTGTCATACTGTTTCTGTAAGCTGTCGATATGCCTGTCCGTCAGTTGCCTTTGTTGGTGGTAAATGGTTTCCCAGTGGATTCACTAATGCTGCAGATACGCCTTTCCAAAATCTACAGCTGCTTCAAACAGCATCCACAAAATAACAAGGAAGATAAAGAGCAGACAACTTCCAGATGTGATATTATCTCTAACCAGAGACTTGAGTTTTTGTCCAAAACACAAATATGAATGCCTGGATTATACTGTTCACTGCAGGATGTTGTTTTTATCTTACAGCTGTTTAATCGGCACAAACATACTTAATATAGAGTATGTACACATACAGTGCACACGCTAGAGAGACAGATATGAATGACGTGATGAAAGCCATGTAGTCGTCTGTAACTTAAATGTTCAGTTATAAAACACGACTAAAACTAAACAAACTAGTCTAGAACGTAGGCTTTTCACCAAGAGTCTTTTTGTCTGTGTTCTTTCTAAATGTTTCAGAAAGACTTTGAAGTTAGAAGTTACTTGGCTACAAATGTCAATGCAATCTTTCATGGCCATAGAGAAGGCAGGATCTTGGCACCTAAAGCACAGTGTCTCCTAACACCATGCTGGAGCATTGACTTTGCTTTGCCACTTCTGACAAGTACCAATCAGGCAGAGCCTTGAGATCTAGCGAGACCCAGCTCTAAGGTGGAGTGGCTGCAGACCTAATAGGTTTCAGTTGCATTTTCTAAAGCTGGTTCCCAGAGAGGCTGATGATAGCTGTTTTTATGTCAGCAGTTCAGCAACTGACTTGACAGCAGCTCTGTTTGCTGCGTCGGCCAAAAGACAATTTCTCCAAATTCCCTGTGTCATTTTCACCCAGGGTTCTATTAGTACCCACTCTGCTGCTGGGAGGGACGTTACAGTGCAATACAATTATATTCAGAGCTGTTTCGGTAAGCCTGCTTAATCGCCCACAGACTGGCAGCAAAAACCAAGCATGAATGCCCCTTTTTACTAGAGAAGAAAGGGCCACAGGCATACAGTTAGGTTATTACTGAAAATAGATTTGCTGAAGGAAGGCATTTTTGGCTCAGGGTTATGTGGATTTGATAGATGCAGTTTTGTTGATGAGGAAATACACGTCAAACAGCATAGGCTGTGAGAAAACAGACTGTTTGCTGTTGGCTGGTAAAAAGAGTCCTTAAGGTGCATTTGTAAGATTTGCTTTTTCTTCAGTTTATTAGTGGAGAGGCAGCCCTCTGTGCTGCGTTCACATATGAACTACAAACTACACCAAAATATGACACCATTATATACAAATAACCTATAGTAAAGAATGACTTGTAAAATGTATTCACATCGGAAAGTATAAAATGTAAAATGAAATGAATAACCGCTTGTAATAATGTTCTGCAACCTTTAAGCCCAAAAATGTAACAAAGCCTCATCGTTGCACTACAGTGCATATTGTGCTAATAAATAAAACTGAAGGATCTCATCCATCAAGAGGTGGGGTGTGACCCTGTTAAAATGTTCACCTATCATGCTATGTGACTTTGCATTGCTTAGAGTTGGCTCCATTCCACACATGAAAAATTGGAGAGTGTCTTTAATAATGTGGCCAGGCAAGCAGTGAACATTTTATTTACATTTTATTTTACTTCAGATCTGCAGGAAAAAAAAAAAAAATCTGAACACAAATGTTATTAGCATTGCTAAGCCAGCCACTAAAGCACTTTGGTTTCATCTTGTATTTTCCATGTATGCTGAGCGCGCTCTACCTTAATGGATTGCTGGACGGGTCGTCCTTCATTGTTGTTAAGGAGCACAGTTTGTTTTCAGCAGCTGAAGTGTTATTGAACCTAATTGAGATTATCACTTGCGAGTGTTGTGTCTAGACAGAGTTGTCTCGAAGACGAAGGTCGGCCTGTCTTTGTGATATAAGATCTGGGTCTTTTTAAAAAAAAAAGGTCCTGAAGAACTCAAAGCAATTTCGGTTCCTTTCGTACAGCGTTTTAGCTCTGGGTTGAACAGCTGATCCACTGACCAGTGACTGCTGGTGCCCTTCCAGGCTTTCTTTACTGCTGCTGATGATGCAGTCTATCAGCCTCCAGTTATTACAGTAACCAGTGTCACTGTGTACAGTACACTGCTTTATACCAACTACTTTCTTTTCATATTGTGACCATTTCAAGCTATGCAAATGCATAACAACACTATCTGTGTGGTTTTGAGCTCTTATTGCCTGCTGCAGCTACAACCCTTACAATGCAGTGTTCTTTTTTTAAATAGTGCCTTTTCTCACACTTCAACCTCAATATAATAGACCAGTATTAAAATATAATCGCTCCATTCATGAGTCTCAGAGAGAGCAATGGCCGTGAGTGTGCTGGCTCAATCAATTATATTTGATGTCTAATTCTGAAGGATCCCGCCGGATTTCTTGTAAGACGTGTTGCTGAATATAATGAATCCGCCCATAACTTTAAACACTGTAATGAGAGAGAGAGGAGCTCTAAAGAAGAAACTTTTTAGGCACATATTGCGATCAGATGCCTGTGTTATAAATAATGCAAACATGAGAACAAAAATCGATACATTCGTATGCAGAGATGATCAATTAGATTCAGACAGTAGGATTAAAGTACTAACTGTAACAAACTAAGGGCATGGTTAATCTCTGATTTTATAATAAAGCTCTAAAGAGCGAAAACACATTTTAGCATTTATACTAAAATAATTTCACTAAGCAAAACAGATCATTAAATTGAAGTTAAAACTCAAAAGCAAAGCAGAATTGATTAAAAGTAAATTTACTCAAAATCCAGTTCAGTTTTAAAAATCAAGCCCTTTCTTTGTACAGTGCTTGGGATTTTTAATTTTTTTTTATGCAAGCTATCTGGATGTCGGTCAAAAGCCTTTTAATAATTATCGTAACTTTTTTTTTTGTTTTTTGTTTTTTTTTAATGTTTGTGGATCTGTTTCATAGGCTTTCCAAACATCAATTAAGGTCAATTAATGTCCTTTTTGAACAGTGGTGCTGAAAAAATGTAGAGCCACACCCGCTAAGGAATTCCATAGGTGGTTCCAAACATATTGGGACAGTTACGATGTATAGATCTGTACGCAGAGCGATTCATAAGAAAGGCCTGTCTAGATGCTTTTCATGGAAGGCCTCTGCTGCATGGTTTTTATTGATTTATTTTCAAATAGTGCAACGTTTATGAATCACCCTGAATTTTATTTCAATTGTATAATTCCTGAAATAATAATAATAATCAATAAAAACAATTATGTAAAACTAGATGGCACACCTAAACCAACATTAAAGCACACAGGTTTCATGCGGTGCCAGTATTTGCAATGATGTACAATGGACATGCAAGATGTATGAACCATTAATGTGGATGAGTGAACTTACTATGACCTATTACAGCAGGCTATAGATATTGAAACACGGAACTATGAATAGTAGAGCTTTACATGTGTGAATATATTGCTGAATGTGAACCTTGTTGTTTTTCAGCTCAATTCTCCGATGAATCCTGTCAGCAGCTCGGAAGATATTAAACCTCCGCTTGGATTGAATGGGGTGATGAAAGTACCAGCCCATCCTTCAATGTCCCCGCTGTCTCTCACCAAACACATCTGTGCCATCTGCGGGGACAGGTCCTCAGGTGAGGACAAAGTCAGTGAATGAGTCCAAAACTGGGTATCACAGAGTGAGATCTTTAACCAGGCCTCAACACATACCATACACAAGCATGCACACATTAGATTGGCTTAACCTATAACTGTAAAAACAAAAAAAATAAAGTATGTATTAATAATGCAAGAAAATAGTTCAATTTGACGAAAATGGAATTTATTGCAGTTGGAAAATGCGGAGACAACAGCGATTAAAGTAAAATGTGAACCACAGGAGAGGTTGTTTGTTAGATGTTAGTGGTGAAAAAGTTAGTAGGAAAGGTTTTCTGGTATATATTTGGTTATGCAACAAGTGCTGAGAGATCTAGCATGGAATAAAATGTTCACATTCACAGCTGCTGAGTGAATGTGCTTTCTTTTCCATACATTGTATGTATTATATAAACAGAATACTCTGCTGGGTTATTTCACTCATGAGGATGACCATAGACAACCAAGCAGGGGGCTGCTGTTCTTTCTGCAGCATTTAAAGACCTCTTTAATGGTAAACTTCTAGTTGAAATGTCTGAAAGATTTGTACCAGTTTCTTTTGGTGTTTATACATGCATCAGATTATAGATTTACACTGAAGCATGAAATGAACTTGGTGGCCCAGGGGTGGCAGGGTCTCTAGCTGGGCCAGCAGCATTGTGACTGTTGCTTGCCCATCCTCCAGGTAAACATTATGGAGTCTACAGCTGCGAAGGATGCAAGGGCTTCTTCAAGAGGACGGTGAGGAAGGACCTGACCTACACCTGCAGAGACAGCAAGGACTGCATGATCGACAAGCGACAGCGCAACCGGTGCCAGTACTGCCGCTACCAGAAGTGTCTCGCCATGGGCATGAAGAGAGAAGGTATAGCACATGCCGTATAGGACAGCAACAACCTGGGCTGGCATTATTCCTACTTTCCGTATTGGTTTGCTGTTACAAGAAGGGAATCTCAAAACAGCTGGCATGTACTGTTTATAACAACGGGGACAATGTTAATAAGAGCTAGACAGGTAGGATGTATGCAAGGAATAAACAAAACCGGGTCAATTGGTGACGGGAGAGCTGAAAATAATTACACTACTAATGTCTGAGGGCCTCTTTGGAATGTTTTTTTTTTAATTTTTTAATTTTTAAATGTAAACAACCCGACACTAAAAATGCCTGTGTATTTCCTTAGTCTGTATTCTGTCAGTCCGATTTACACATAATACTCACCTTCCTGTCCTCTTTTGAACCCTCGCCTGAAACAAAAAGGGTTTCCTGTTCCTACCCCACGATTGGTGCCAATTAGACATCTCATCCCAGCTGTATGTAGGGGAAGCAGCTTCCTGGCCAGTATCAGGCAGAGGAGCAGAGGGCCTGCTGCAATGTTCGGTCTCTTTAAACTGATCCCTGAGGACCCCAGCAGGCTGGCGTGTTCCTAAAAAGAACTGGCAAAAAGGCAATGACGAGAACAGCTAAGATCAAATTGACCCATGGGGTCCATTAGGTCGCCGTGTTTACAAATGGAAACCTCACAAGTTCTTGTTCTTTTCCCTCCCCCCTGACTGGGGGGGGCGCCCCCCTCTTCCCTCAGGAGAGACCTCAAGTGTTTGCTTTTCAGAGTGAAAAAACAAATCGGAACAAAACACAGAAAGGACATTAGGAAAATGTTTTCTTGTGAGGGCTTTCTTTCTAGCGCTGTTTGCTCCAAGTTGGGCAAAAGTCTTAATGCTGTTTGTTTAACATGTTATGAGTGAGCTGGTCCCAGGTGCCCTCAGTTCAGAAGTTTTTGTACTATATAAATCACTTTAGTAGTATTATATTTGTTAGATTTTTAAACCATTTTAATTATTTATTCGCTTTTCAGTCCTACCTCAGTTATCATAAATGTTTTAAGCTTGTTGGAGTGTCTGTAAGCAAGCGTCTCATACCTAGCTCTTTTACAGCTATGCAGAGCACTGGGAGGCTGGTAAGCTGATCTACCAGAAAGTTGCATAGCCACGCTTTCACGAAAAGCGATTGGGATAAGCCCAAAATTCACCTAACTATACAAATGATCTATTCAAAAAACTTGTTACGTAGTTTTGGCTGGTTTTTTTCAGTGTGGGATTTGTTGCAAATTATTACAAATGTAAAAATGGATATTCAACGTTTTAGTTAACTTGAATAAACAGACTTTAAATGACAATCTTTCTTCTTTCGAGCTAAATTAAAAATAGCCGCATATCCCAAATTAAATTATAAAAGCAAGTGAAGATCCTAAAGAATGTAAACGAGAGAAAAGAAGGGGCAGTGATGAGTTAAGTAAACAAGTCAGATTTTAAAACACTGCTGTAGAACAGTGTAAACTCATCATAGAAATGACCTAGACTCTGCACACCGGGGTGATTTAATGTGTCTCTGACACAGAGATACTGTGTTACTTTTCTCACCCACAAGCCGTGTGATTCAGTACGCCCACATAAAAAAATAAATGAATAAAAAACGAATCTGAGATCCTCGCGGGCAGCGTGTGGAGCAACCAGGAGCTCTAAATCAGAGGCACGCTGTCTCGACCGAGCTAGGCACCAGACTGGTCGTCTGTGGAAAGTTTTGAAACCGCTTCCTGTGTTCAGTTTCGCCAGCTAGGGCAGCTGCATTGACACATCTAGTGTGTCGCATGCATTTCAAATGTTGTTTTGTACAGTATTTGTTGTTTAGATAAAGAGTTGACAGACAGATGTACTATAAAATCTCACAGTATTGATTAAAAAAAAAGTTGAAATATGCAGTATATGACAGGTTTGGAAGAGAGACAGTGAAACAGTGAGTCAAATGCATAAAATGCAGTGGCTTATTTTATTAAACTTTTTATTTTATTCATAAAAATTGAATAGTTTTAATATTTGAATAACAGGGTGGTTTGTCTGAAACATAAGGTGCCCTATTCATAGAGCATGGATGGGCTGAACTGTTACACACTATAACTTTGAAGTGACACTGGGTGATTTCTGAGGTGACCAATAAATCTGTAAAAATGACTGTGAGCGCTATAAAGTACTAATACTTTTAACAGCTTTTAAAATCAATATTGTGCTCTAAATCGATTCTCAGGAATCTACATCTGAGGTTACTCCACATCTCCCTGTCTCCTGAATGAATATAGCCTATGAAGTATATTGTCTTTGGTCACCTGGGAACTCGCTGGGGCGCTGAGCTGGGGCTGAAGGCCTGGATCCCCAACCTCTCCAGGCAGTCAGCACCAGCCTGTGAGCCACACTGCTTCCCTGCGAGTTCCTGGAAAGACCTGCCTGAAAGCAGCAGTAGTGACCGGAACCAGTTTTGTTAAATGCAGCCGTCCAAGAGGAGAGACAGAGGGGGAAAGACCGAAATGAGAACGAGGTGGAGTCGACGAGCAGCGCCAACGAGGACATGCCTGTGGAGAAAATCCTGGAGGCTGAACTCGCTGTGGAGCCAAAGACAGAGACATACATTGAGACAAATCTGGGGATACCCTCAAACTCGGTAAGGGGCAATCTCATAGCCCAAGCATCGGCAAAAGCATAGCAATGTGTGATCAAGCAGGGTAAAGCACCGATAGGCCTAGTAAGTCACACAGGATAGAACACTGTAATAAACATAGTAAAACACAGTAAATATATAAGCTTGGTAAATTGAAATGTATACAGTCCAACCTGACCCATTTCATCAGTTACACACTGTGATAGCAGAAATTACAAAGGCTTTTTATATAGAAAACTTTTACAGTATGCTTCTCGCTACTTGACAGTATAATACAGTGATTAAGTGAAAACAAGTACAAAAACATTTTAACAATCTGTAAGTATTAAACACTCCATAGTGGCGACGTTAGACATTGAAAATGGCTTGGAGCCGAAACATTTCAATTCTAAAAAAGTGGTGTCAAACCGTTTTACCCTAAACCCTATTGGCATTGGAACTAGTAGTAATGCATTAACATAGTAATAATATTAATCAAATAACAGGCTTTGTGCCTCATTTACAAAAGGGCACTAAACACTTCTAATTGTAGTGTGCACCTTAAAGTGAGCGACAACTAGTTAGTTTGGAAAGCAGGCTTTAACCACTGATAGGTGCACTATTTAAACTAGTCTGGCATCAAGGAGACATTAATTGCATTAAAGTTTTCATATAGAGCAGTGAAACTTACCTGTAAATAACAGGTTATATTAATCGTGAATCAACATGAATGTATGTTATAATTTCTTAGATTTTATTTTCTAGTTCATTACATTGGTACAAATAATAGAGTGGTTAAATAAAACACTGGACCAGTCAAGGTATTGTAATTTCAAACAACCTCCTCCAGTAGAATTTCTAACTCCTCTGCGGGCAGTTTTAGTTTACGTTGCCTCTGCCTGTCCCCTGCTGAGTGCTGTGCAAGCCTCCTCCACCTTTCACAATAAGCCACTGATCTAAAGAAACGCCTGGACTGCTGGGGCTTTTTATATCACGATGGTCACGGGTAAGTCTTGGACATTATCGTGCACATTAAATTATCAGTCACAACGCATGTAGTGTGCACGCTGTGGTATGTAAATTAGCCAAAAGGTGTGCACGTAAATCAATGCGTTCACTGTTAGTAAATGGGACAGTACATTTAGATTTATGGTGCACATTAGGCTCACTACTTAATGTGCACGTTACAGCTACATTTAGAGCCCTTTTCATAAGTTAGACCCTTTGTTCTGTGTTAAGGGGAAAAAGCCACCTCTGTTTCATACTTGCCAGGGCATTAGTTTGACAGTGCATGCGATGATAACATGTTTTGAACAAGGAGAATAAGATTTATGGTAAACAGAAAGGGCCCGGCAGCCAGTTTGATTTACCACGAGGAGTAATTTTGATTGACCATGGAACAAATCTTACCACTTTTCTTTATGGCCTTTTCAAATCTCTGTCTATAATAGATCACATCACATACTGATGGAAGTGTGCTATAATGGAACAGGAGCAGGTAATGATGCAGACATTTAAACATGCAGTCTTTTTTGTTTGTTTGTTTACAGTAAAGACAAATGCCTTGTTAGCAGTTTACCTCCACTTTTTGATTCACTTTCTCGGTCACCACTATGTTACAGTGACACCTAGTGGTGTAGGTGGGAGGTTCATCCTCGGTTACTGTCTGGAATGTCTCTAGAGGAGGCTTGTCTACAACAACTGGGCCTAGGAAAACTGCATTTTAAATTGAGTTTTTGATCAGAACTACTTAAGGGCAGATTTATTTAGAAAAACAGACAACCTGCATGGTGTTGTTGAGTCAAAGTTTAACATGATTGTTTTGCCACGTTTGTTTACACAGTAGTGTAATGTTTGGGACACGTCCAGCTTTGCGTGGAAGTCATGAACAAGGGGCTGCATGTTTCGCTTGAATCCACCCCAAGAGGTACAAATGGGCTTGAATACAAGAATTATCAAAGCATTTAGAAGCTTCCCCTTTAAGCACTGAAAAACAATGATCCGTGCATTCTTTAAGAAGGAGTGTTGGCTTATAACAAGAGACAGCTGAGAGGTGTCACCTTTCAAACGTCTTGTGAGACAGAGCCTTAAAGAAACTTTCTGTAAACCTAAACCAGAGATACTTTAAGGGTTTTTTATACTCTATTAAACACACACACATGGCCCTTAGTTTTCAGCTCAATATTTTGTGAAACAGAACATTCCAGCAGCAAGTTACTTCAGTGTACCTCTGAGCTCAGTTTACAGTGCAGGGGGAGAAAAAGGCCTGTGTTTTATTAGTAATGAGACTGGCAGCTTAATTGCTGAAATTAGAAGTACTTTAAAGTAGTAAAAACTGTTTCAAAATGCTTTTTAGAATCTCAGAGGAAGTATGACAAAGCACTTGATTTGACATCAACACTTTCTCTCCTAGTCGCAATATGCTGTAATTCATTATTCAGAAATGACCAGCTGGCAACGACAGGCTTGTCTTTCTCTGTCTGAAACCAAAACTATTTGCACACTCAGCTAAATCATTTGAGGATACTTTTATTTATCTGTGGTCAAATATACAGGACAAAAGCGTAACCAATATTACCAGCACTACTTTTGTCAACCCAAAGTGTTCCTGAGAAGACATTCTCAATAGGCAGGATCAGCTGCAGAATATTATACATTGCACAATCACAGGCTTGCACAATGGAAACTGGTACAGGCTCAGTAGACTTGGTCACACTCCAGTTAGTCATATCTACTGCAGAAGGGGAAATACTGTGTACTTAGATCGAAAGTAGCCACCTAAAAGAAGAAGTATTTGTTTATCTCCTACAGGCATGCTTTATTGCTATTGAACTGCAATGTGTGGATCATGATGGGGCTCAATTAAAAAGTAGCTTCAGAATTCAATATTAGAGTTTTTTTTTATTTCCACAGCCCCTTTATGTTTGCATGAGGCTTGCAATCAATCTGAGATGTTCTTATGCCAATGAATCCAATGTTGTGTCTTTCATGTTTGTTGATAAGCCTGCGTTTCGGTGCTGCTCTTCAGTTCTCGTTGCCTGCCTGAGAGATGTGTTACATAAGCTAGATCAGATTATTAAGGGCCAGCACAATCTAGTAATCTGTCACTTTGGATCAAAATTTTGTTTTGCTGGCAATACACTGCTGTGCACTAGATGGCGCTACCATGTTAACTGTAACTAACCAGCAGAAAAGCACTATAATGCAGGTTATCAAAAAAATAAAATAATTGCTGCCAGTTTCATTTGCGAGTGTGAACTTTTTGCGTGATGAAAAAGTACATTGGAAGGTGGGATGCTAACAAGGTCTCAGCAGGCTAGACTAGTGGCTCTACACACTAAAGCACTAAAGCTTTTGTAAGCCCTCAGCTCCCTGGCGCTGGGAGATTGAAGCCCAGCGGGAAACTTACAAACTCTGGATGAGAACGAAGCTAGTTTCCTGATCTCAGTGAGACTGGACTGGTATGAGGTGGGGGTGTCCTTTTACAAGACGAGGGAACCCAGGGGTTAGTCTGATAGTATAAAATATAGACACAGTTTGGGCAGTGGGTGGACACTCCCTGCACATTTTTGCTAGGCGGCTGTATTGTTTAAGGGTCTCAGATTGAGAAAGTATAGGGAAAACCTGAAAGGGTGCGAATGCTGATTTTGATAACAGAGTAATGACTAATGTATGGTAAGACTCACATGAGTTTTCAAGGTTGCATAGGTTCCTTCCTGTTACTGGAAACTGCGTAACTCTAAACACCTAAAAATTATTTTATCTAAAAAATAAACTAACTGATGCCAATGGACTTTTTCAAGCTATTTATCAGGCTAATAAAATATACTTTATTAAGAGTTGATCTAATAGAGGGATATGTTCTTAATGTTTTCAAATTCTGTGGGTTTCGCAGAGAGTGGCCTAAATGGTTTGCTGCTGTTTATATGGAGCTAATCGCATTTACTGTATTGTTGACGAGAAGCAGTATCACCTAATATAAAAGCCTGTGGATTTTTACACAGCGGAACTATTATCAAAACTATAGATATGAAAAGGAAAACTGAATGGTTTTTGCCACTCATTATTGTATTTGTGCTAATAATAATTTGAATTAATTCTCCAAATGTATTCATATTTCTTTATACTACATGTATTTATATTCATATTTTGATGTATGTTGGTTCACAAACATTTTATACAAACTGTGAGTGGAGCGTTGCTATTGTTAGTATTTTATCAAATAATAACTACAAATTTCAAGAAGTCTAAAAAAAGTCTAGCAGATTAGTTTTAAACTAGAAATATTACAGTTCGCCAGGGATTACTGTTCCCAAGTTTCTTTCATTTTTCTTACATGTTCCTTCTTAATAAATTGAATTTAAAAGATATTGTCCGTGTATCATCATGTTAATTGCCCTGGCTTGAGCATGCCTTTAGAATTGTAATGCAGTGAGCGCTGTCACCTAATTTAATACAGACCCAAGCCCATTCCATCAGTCAGATATACCAGACAGGAATTAAAACAAAGCCTGATGTATGAATTCTACAGCATCTATATCCTTATACAGCTGTAATGCTGTTTGTGAACAAATATTTTAAAAAATGAAGCAGCGTAGACTTTGAACGTAATAGGACCAGCAAGGCTTTTCATGACAAGACTGGAATAGGTCTCTGATTTTAAATAATGCAGCCAGGTGCTTCAGTGGAAAGCAGTTTAGTTAAAAAAAAGTTTGTGTTGGCTGCTATAGGAAGACACTGTAGAGACTTCATAGATGCTTATCTACTTATTTGCTTAGCTTCCACTACAGCAAAAGTCTTTTAAGTGAGCTGCTTGTTGTCTAGCACCTTATTTTGCAAAGCTGTAAGTTTGAAGCAATAACAGTAGTGGCATTACTGTCTTGCTAGCTAGTAGTTGATGTAACAGTGCTGCAAAAAGAGCAGGTGAGAGTGGTTTTGTTATTTTGAACTGGGTATGAATATGTTTTTTTTAATTGTGTATATTTGTGAACGCTATTCTATTCAGGCATTTGAAACCATGGGGTTGTTACAGTGAGAACAAGATTCTACCAGTGGAATAGTAAGCTCCTTGATTCTGATTGGCTGAAACGGTGACCGTGAGAAACGCTGTTGATAAGGGTTTGAAGGATTTCTGCTGCTGTATGGTTGAATGTAATATTTAGAAGTTGTCGTATGGTAGTTGATTTTTTTTCTGTTGCATAATATCCAGATATGAATAGGGAGAGGGTGGTGAAAATGAGGTCAGTGAGACAAGCTAACTCTGGGGTCTGCAACCCTGTCCTGGAGAGCTACTGGGGCTGCTGATTTTCCTTTCAACCAGTCTCTGTTACTTAAATGAACCAATTATTGGCTTAATTAGTCAAGATTAATAGGTGTTCCAGATCTTTAGCCATTGATGATGTAAAAACACCTATAAAACTGTCTGGATAGGGGCTCTCCTGGGTGAACCCATTTTTAAAGACTCCCATTAATTATTTACGACAGCTACCACATAAATTAGAACTCTGGGAGATGTAGTTCATTGAGAAGATTGCTGCCTGCAAATTACAGGTGGCTGTACTTCAGCTCCCAGAGTGCATTACTTCTGTCTTCTTTCTCTGGTTGTGCACACTGACAGTATATGAAAACCTGAAGTACACTACAAAGCTCTGAGCAGAACTGCTATTGTTTAAAGACAAGTTAATTGAATATAAACCGTTCTGTTTTAATTACTGGTTCCACATTTAAAAACTGGAAAGAAAAGCTAGTTTTGCAGACAACGTTTCAGCTGAATGTAAGCCGTTGTCAGGTATAGGTTTGAAATATATATTTTTTAAATGTAATAACAAAAATAAGAGTAGTCCATTCTGTCCCATTTAAGTACATGTCATATCTGACTTGTGACAAATACATTCACTCAATGGAAGTGAAATGTAGGACATACTTAACATTCTGGTATCCCGTGTGCTTTGCACTGCGGATGTCAGTTTAGGACTGGTATCGACAGCAGACGAAAAGCTCCTTAGATTCAGCTGCTTTGGTTGGCTGCTAAAAAAAGAAAAAACAGTTGTCTCAGCCTGATCTTCCCTGGAGATTTTCATTTGATGTTGAGTGTCTTAAAGATTTCAACAGTATCATGTGTATTGAAAGAATGACTTTCAAAGAACCCTCTGTTATCTAAGTCACTTAACTCCTACTGCATTATAATGAGCAGAATATTTTTTTATAGCATGTACTGATAGAGCCTGGTTATTAGATGGCCTTCTGTGTCACTGTGAGCAAAGCCTATGGTTTGTTATAACTATTCAATTAGTTTCATTTTGTTCTGCAGTTTTTTAAAACTCTTTGAAGGATCACTGACACCATGAAGGCAATCTGCTTTAACATTGTGTTTAATGTGTACTCTGATCTGTTCCGCTTTTGCTGTAACCCAATGGCTCTCTCTATTCCCTGTTCACTTGGGACTCATTGCAGTGACTGTTGCACAGCTGCAGCCTGCTGATGCATCCCAGGAGAGACACACATGTGTCTGAGATTGCTGCTCTGAGCTCACGTGACTCAAGTGTACCCAAGCATCTGGATTGCTCATCTATAACAGAAACGCCTGTCATAACACTGTCAGTAAGGGGGTCCCCATGGGTAGCCGGGGCGGCACTGATTCGATGAGACTTAAATGCATTGGAGGCATACCTGACCCCCCGCTATAGATTATCGCTTCTTTTAGGTAAATCTTCAAGGTCTACAGAACCTATAAAGTGATCATTTTGAAACATCAAATATGGAAGAACCTGGAAATCTACTGTCCCGCTTGTCTGTCAGATCAGTTGTCTCTCCAGTCGTGACTGAACCTGATGCAGCTGTTCTACAAAAGAATCAATCATGGGAGGGACAGCCTGTTTGCACAGAGGTTTCCCATTTTTGGCCAACCTCTTGATGCTGCATGCTTCCGAAACCGCCTTTTGCATCCTTGGTATCGAACAGTCAGACCTTGCGTACCTGAAGGAGAAACCCAAGCTCCCCTGAGGAGGCTGTCGGATTCTCTGCTCATGAGAACCAGGTGTGCTGTCACACACCAAGTTGGTATTGTGAGGAATTGTTTTTGGCCACCATAGCTTGAAGCTCACCTGCAAACAATTTAACTCAACCGGCGAAGTTCTTGTCAACCCGTGTTTTTATTATGCATTTCAAACGCCGAGGTTTGTGGAAGGGAAATAAAATTACCTTTTATCCGACGGAACCTCTACAGGAGAGATTGCTGGAAGACAGAGATTGGCTAACTTTTCCCAGCTCTCCACAGGTATTTCCTGAAAAAGGCAGCTCATCAAAAGTTATTAGTTTGACCTCCTTATTTTTGCTTTATCAGCGCGTGTTTTAATACCTTACTTGCTTTTTTGTGTCACATGGGCTCATATAACACATGGACCTGCTAACTAAGTTATCGATTAGAAAGGCTGTTTAGGTGGAAGCTTGTTGTACAGGACTGCAGCTTGTGGAAATCTGGCACTAGTTAACTGCATGACAAGCAGTCCATTTAAAGTGTTTAAAAAGTGAAATGTGTGGAATTCCTATTAATGAGGTCACCTTGCCTGCAACCTTGTTACCATGGAAACCCAGCCAGATTGGGACATTGGTGTTCTTGCTCCAACAAAGTAATTTCTGCACACAACCAGGGTATAATCATAACCCTTTACAAAGGTGTTGCTACCAGAAAATGGAGAGACACCACAAGTGAACCATACCACCAGTTAAATTATGTTTTACAGTGATGTTGTTTTGGTTCTTGGTCACACAGCACATTAAAAATGTCAGTCAGTAATCCTCGTTTTTTGTTCTCTTACAGCCAAACGATCCCGTCACCAACATATGCCAAGCGGCAGACAAGCAGCTCTTCACGCTTGTGGAATGGGCAAAGAGAATCCCACACTTCTCAGAGCTGCCCCTCGATGACCAGGTCATCCTTCTAAGAGCCGGTGAGTCCTCGGCTTCAGTGATGCGCTGGCTTGATGGGATCGGGGAGGACGCTTGTTACAGTTAAAAACCACATGTTAATATCCTCATGTTGCACGCTTCAAAACTACAACGGCAAACCTGGTACAAATTGGTCAAACACCCAAAAATCAGATCCAGGTTGTTGTAGTTTTCTCGGATAAATACTGTTTTAAAAAATAAAATGATAACACAAGATCTTCTTCCCTTTAAGAAAACACAGTCTAGAGGACATGCACTGGACGAAATGCAACAAAATCTCTCAAATCATCCTACACTTACACTGGTCAAAAGCTGTTTGTGATCATGAAAGGGATTTTCAAAAACTGGTCTTTTAAAGGTTACATTAACCTATATGTAGAGCCCTGTGGTCGACTGTATTTACAGCAAAGCGTGGTTCGAATGTGATATTTGCGCACTGGTTTAAGACTTGTGGTAAGGCGTGCTTTTCTTCAAGGTCCTCATGTTTCTGATGCTAAATGTAAACGATGCCACCCCCTTGGTTGACCTCTAACCCAGAATCTTGCTGCTAGGGGAATGGTGGTGCTGTACAGGATATGCCTCTCCCTCTTGCAGTTTGACATTTTTCAAACATCTTGCATTTTCTGCAGCTGCACTTAAATATGAATGTGTTCATTTTTATAGCTGAAGTATTTGTTGTTTACGAACAAAAAAAAAAAAACTCTCTGTTTCTGATTTTAAAAAAGGAATAAACTGAATTAAAAAGAGCAAATTCTGTTTATTTTTTCTGGAACAATTGTTTATCTTTTTTTCCCCCGCTTAGACAGTCTTCTTTATGTATTTTCCGCTACCTTAATGCGAACGCAGTTTCCATGACAACTTGGTCAAATGAACAAAAGATGAATCAATAAAACTAGAGCTTCAAGGACACAGGCATTCGTGTGCGTTTCGTGTGTAGTGAAAGGAAACCAGTTTAGAAAACCCCACAAGACAAACTACCAAAAGTATTGAATGGTGTTTAAATATTGGAAACAAGACATTTCTGAGACAGATTTATAATGAATTCATTATTTTATTAATACTACAAAAAATAGACTGCATTTTTAGGTAAAAAAGGGACCTTTTTATAAAGGCTAAATACTGTATAAATATTTCAGAATTCCAGATATGCAAACATTTTGTACAGGGCCTTCATCAGTGTAATGACAATAACACAAAATAAATAACTAAACAGCATTTAAAACACTCCTTGTTGTCTCTGGGTACCTGGAGAGTGCGTGAGGACAGTACAGCTTGGGGGCTGTCTGTTACTGGAACAGCGTTTCCACGCGTGGTCCTGTCAGCACTTCGATGGAACACACGCTTCAGTGACTGATTCAGCTGTGAGACATCCTGAAACCAGGGAAAGGGCCTGATTCATTCTCCGTGAAGTATTTTAACTTCTGACTCGATCCATTATTAAAAGCCGCAAGCAACTTTTTTTTTTGCTGACATCGGCAAATGAAAAATGTACCTCCTTTAAGATTTAGCTAACACAAGTGGATCAGGGTTGGTACATGCGTCAGTGACTCCTTTCTGTGATGTTCTTCCAAGCGACCGATATATAGATGATAAGATTAGAGAGATCCTTTTCCTTGTCTTCTCTAGTCAAAATGAAACGAGTGTGGCGTTGCTACTGAGAAATGTTATAAAGAAATGTCAATGAGAAAGCTGTACACATAGTATAGTCTATAGTATAACTAATGAGTTGTGTGCTCTTGGAAAAAATATAGACGCATTACTTGTTTTAACGCTGTCATTATTACGGCAAAGAATATGTGTTTACAAACCGTCTTCAAAAAGCTCTGTAGTACCCGCTGTCTCGGATGCTGAAAGCATCACAGAGTCCACAGAACTGGAGAGAGGAGAGATTTTGTTGCTAGGCAGGGTATTTAAAGGGGCGTAGCCTTGTTTATCATAGCATAACTGGATGGAGAATATCAACAGAGTGCTTGTCATATATTTCAAACTATCTCTCTCATTCTCAAGGAGGTCCCAGGGGATAGCAAGCACACACACACACACACACACACACACACACACACACACACACACACATACATTGGATTAAACATTCATGGTGTAGAGACAGAAGGACCACCAGGGGGTTAATGAATGTACAGTGCTTTGAAAGATTCAACATTTTACCCTCTCTAAAACAGTTTCATGAACCATTAAAATTGGCTTTAAAATTGGCCTTAACATTTTGTGACTAGCAGGCCCGAAATTGCTAAAATGACATTCCACCTTACAGGTTACCAGGTGACAAGCACAGTAATTGGTGAAAGTGTATCTGCGGTCAAGGTTTTACCTTTAACAACACTGGCAAAGGATCCAGGTTTATTGCTGTTCAGATTGTTAACGTACTGTACCCCACCCACACCAAATCCATTTCTAACCAGTTCTCTCTCCTTTTTCGCTTGTTCTTAAACCTCTCCAGGGTGGAATGAGCTTCTCATTGCCTCATTCTCACACCGCTCGATAACGGTAAAGGACGGGATTCTCCTGGCTACCGGGCTGCACGTTCATCGCAATAGTGCACATAGTGCCGGAGTGGGAGCCATTTTTGACAGGTACTGTTGCACTCCGTGATGACAGCTCATACTTTCCTGTACTTTTTTCTTTTTTTTTTTTTGAGGTAAGAAGTGAAATTGGAGAATTTGTTCATTTTAGCCGGTTCTTTAAATGAACTGTGCCTGCGGTACTTTATCTGACAGCTTGCAGAACAAGAATAAGACAGCATACAAAAAAGCCAACAGAAATCACAGCTACAAGTTCAATCTGTCGGTCTGCGGCAGTCTTTTAGGTAAAGGAGTAAATTTTCTGTGAAAGAAAAATCAGTCAAAGTGGGGTGCGCCATCACTAATCTTGTTATCCAATGACTAGCTTAAAAGGATAGACAGACTTTGT
>NW_024472921.1:0-14202 GCF_017654505.1 Polyodon spathula | reverse complement strand
TATGGGGATGGATTATAATTGTAACTACTTTGGACTTTTTTTCTCATTTACAAAACTTTTTAAACACAGGACAGAAGTGGAGCCACCCTGGGCAGCCAGGCACTGGCTAAATTTGACAAGTCTGAATTGAAGTCTGACAAGTTTCAATTGAATTGTTACATGACCATTGGTCAATGATTGGTGACTCATATCCTTCAGATTTCAGCAAATTCTGTTAAAAAAAAAAATAGCTGATGGAAACATCATTTTTCAAGGTATTCCTCTTGAAACACCAGTGATTTGTAAATGGTAGCACCTGTTAACCAAGCGCCCGCCATCAGCCATCTCTCAAACGCAGGCAGACTTGCAATAGGGAACTGCAACATGTATGTATTACAGAATGGATGTCAGGGTATCCACTGACTGTGGATGAGGTCCGTTGGGATCCAGAATCATATTAACCAAACAAAACAGCATATTTGAAATACAGTAGGAAGTTTTGTAATACAGCTAAGCTGTGTGTGAGTGGTGGGGGAGGTGGCATTAGTATTACATTGTGTGTTTGTTGTAAATGATGTAAGGTTTACTGTCTTTGATAAACAGACTCTTTGTGCGTTTCTCTCTCTCCCTGTCCCGGTAGAGTGCTGACAGAGCTGGTATCGAAGATGCGGGACATGCAGATGGATAAGACAGAGCTGGGGTGCCTGCGAGCCATCGTCTTGTTTAACCCAGGTACACTGCGCACTTCTTCACTTGCAGGGTTTGCATGTCTGGGCTGTGTTGAGCCCAGCCTTGCCTTGAGAGCTGGGGAAAGGTGCCGGTATGTGTCAGCTTCTGACGAGCTTCTGCGATACCAAACTACTATTGCATTGATAGGATAGGCTAAGAAATGTATTTGTGAGCAAAAAGTAGTTACATGAAATAATAACCCGAACGTAAGTATATCAAAGATGGGGTCTAGGAGTTTTGTTTGTTTTTTATTTTTTTAATGGGCAGCAGGGAAGTTTTAGAGTTAAGTCGTCCACTTTTAAAAAAGCATGCTGGAGGCTTAGATGATTGAATCCAAAATTCATATTCGTTCTTAGTGTCCAATTCTGGGTTGGGTTATCTGGTACAAGTACAACAGGGATGGAAATAAGACTCCCATTGCATAGCAGGTTAATCCAGTCCTGGTTTTACTATGAGTTTAAAAGACTGACCTGAGCTTGTTACCGATACACTGGCTAATCGAGCATGTATTAAAATCTGGAATGGGTGAAACTGCTATGTAATAAGAGTCTTATCTCCATCCCTGTAAGTAATAGAAGCCTCCATTTCAAAAGGCTGCTGTTGCCCCATACAGTACAGTCTTCAGTAGCTCAGTCTGACAGATACCACTGTGTGACACTGACTGGGACCACTGTTAACAGCTGGGATTTAAATCAATTCTTGTAGTATCAGAATCAAGCTGGCTTTGAGCTTTAATGTGGCGAGCCTCTCAATACCAGAGCCAGCAGTTTAGATGCCACAGAAAAAACACTGCAAGCTTTTTTGTACCAGGTGGCTGCACAGCTGTCTGCCAGTCAGTAGCATTGGTAACAGCTTTCTGAAAATCTTGGTAACACAATAGCAGTATTGCCAGAAAGCCATGTGTTGTTCATGTAGAGTGCAGGCCTGGAATGCTGCACCTCATTACATTTTTCTGTAAGTTTTCCCATCAAAATGTGGCTGCCTGTAAGTTCTATATGTTACACACAACAGTGTGATTCACCCATTTCTTTCAATCCAATTGAATGCGTTTGCCTTGATCCATTATTAAACGTGTCCTCCCTTGCCCTTGCCTGGCCTTGTCTGTTTTATGCCTTTTGTTTTTATTCCTCTAGTATTAACAGTTTTGTTTCTCTGTAAAAGAATGGTGCCAACTGTATTAAAGCCACTGTTGAGTCAGGCTCGTTTTTGTCTCTTCGCCTCGGTTGTTTTTTTGTCAAGCAGCAGAGTAAAGACTCATGTGTTCTCCGCAGACTCCAAAGGGCTGTCGAATCCTGGAGAGGTGGAGGCACTGCGTGAGAAAGTGTACGCATCACTAGAGGCCTACTGCAAACAGAAATACCCCGAGCAGCCTGGCAGGTCTGTGTCGGCCGAACCCTTTTTATTTACTGGGTTTATTTATTGATTCCCTTTTTTTCATACCTTGCTCTACAGTGATTAACCTGCAGTTTATGTGACTGCGGGTATGTCTGTCTGTATGTGTGTGTGTGTGTCCGTCACAAAAATACTAAGCAAGTGTTCTCTGAAAGATCTCTGAAAACAGCACCACATCTAACGCTTGCTTTGCAAAACTTCCTCATTGTCAAATTGGGGTGAAATAATTTATTTAAATAAAATCAGATCCCAATTTTGAGTTTCCTCAAAGCGTAATTTAATGGTGTAGGAGTTGTCCTTCATCATTTCTAGAAGCTCTGAAAAGTGACTTGTAAAGATGTTTTGGGACTTCCACTGAACCACTGACCAAAACCTAGGAGACACTTATAACTGACCTCTGCCGGGGGATATATATATATATATATATATTATATATATATATATATATATATTATTTAGATCTAGGTGCCCTTTGGACATCATCACATAATATATGTAATGACAGAACCTGTTAGACTGATTGAATAATTGAAGCGTAAAAGGCCAACAGCATTCCAGTCCTTTCCAAGTTTGTGCTGAAAAACTGAACAGGTACAACCATTAGCTTCTGCATCTCAGCCAGACTATTGATTATAAAAAAAATAACATTTACAGAACTGAAGGTGCACCCATAGAAATCACCCACATCACCCCCTGTCCCAGGCATGCGAAATATTTATCTTGCGTTCATTTTGCAGTTGTTTTTTTGGGGTTTTTTTAAGCTGCCTTCCTGTTAAAACTCCACTTTTTCAGTTGATCTGAACAGCTGAAAATCTAATTACTGCTAACGGGCCTATGAAAGGGAATCAAATTCTCACTGTAACTGTATATTTTAGAGTATTTAGTGTATTTCTATCTGTAAAAATATATAATATGCAGGTAGGGTACTTATTTTAATGAGAAGTGTTATTTAGACCCACCGCCATTTGAATTAATTGAGTAGACCCCCTGTGCCACCCTGCTTTACTGAAGCTGTGGTAAAAGGTGTGTGTGTGTGTGTGTGTGATAGATATATGAAGGAGAAGGGGCTTTAATACCTACGGACCAGCTTGGAGAGGTTGAACCAACCAAACCTAAGAAGAGGATAAGGGCAGACAAATTGGTACTGATCTGAAGGAGACACTGCTGAAAATGCTGTTTGTTAGAACAGGATTTTCCCCTGATGAGAAAGTAACACAACCATGATGGTTTTCATGATGGTCAGAAGTGACAGGATTCTGTAACTGCAGTGCTCCAGAGTTTATCCCTTGGTTTTCTGCGCTGTTCTTACCCGCTCTTGTTGTCTTTTCCACCAGGTTTGCCAAACTGTTACTGCGCCTGCCGGCCTTGCGCTCCATCGGGCTGAAATGTCTGGAGCACCTCTTCTTCTTCAAGCTAATAGGAGACACGCCCATCGACACCTTTCTCATGGAGATGCTGGAGGCGCCACACCAAATTAGCTAAACAAGAGCAAACAACGTGGCCGTCCCTCCACGAGAGAGGGAGAGAGAGAGACTGAAGTATGGCCCGATACAAAGTTGGCCCTCCCTCTTCGTTGTAATGTCTTTTGCCTCGTCAGTTTCTTTTGTGTGTATAAGGAGTCCATTTCATAGCGTATGAATCTGTATATATATAACAGATTCATACACTAGAGAGAGAGAGTGAGGAAGCAGAGAAATATGGACAGAAAAAGAGGGTCGTATTCTGAAAGAAATTGAAAACGAAACCTATATAGATAGGCCGTGTTAGCCAGTCTTTAATTGCGGTAAGATACAGTATTGAAGGTATACAACAGCTTTTTGAAAAAGCTGTTTTCTGCCTCTGCAATGAATCTCTTCTTATGACAAACCCCTTTTTGTACTTGGCACTTCACTTGCTCCCTGCATTCTGGTTAATAGTCACATTTGGATCCCTCGTTTTATTGCAGGTTTCTGCAGTAGGGCTTTCCTTGGGTAATGAAGGTGGCAGGCACTTCGTGCCCCACATGGGTAAAATCAAGTGCACCAAGCCAACAGACACTTGATATTACGCACCAGCTGGTAGCTATTATACAGAAACAATTTTCAGAAATTAATATTGATTGCAATGCTAGTCTGAATGAATCGGGCAGGGCGGAGGCGGGGTTATTTTTACCCATTAATCAGACCTCAATATTATCCTTACATGTGAAACTGTAGCTCAACCACAACTTCAAGTTCAGGGTGCTTGTTCTGGATGAGAATTAATGGCAGACATTCTTGGAGCTATAAACTAGCTTTGGCTGCCCTCTTGTGGTAGGAAAGTAGAACTACACCTTGCTAATATTTCTAGAAGTATTCAGGCAGCAAAAGGCCACCTTCCCAAAACAGATGGATTAAAAAATAAAAAATAAATAAAAAGTGGCCAAAGTAAAAATGTATTTTAAAAAGTCATTACAAGATGCACTAGGAGAGTTTATTCATTGTCTATGCACACCTAAAACATAACGTTACAATCTTAAAATAGGTTACCAAGCTAGGAGCCCTTTGGATACTGGGAGTTTAAAATAAGGCTTGGCTTTTCTTAAACCGTTAGGCTCAATTTTATACCCCTGTTTCTACTGCCGGCCCAGGCCCTAAAAAAGGGTGTTTCCCCTGCTGGCCACATCAACCCTGGCCGGCAGGGGCCACTTTTTCTGGCTTGGTTTGCTATATCTTACCCGATATGTCCAGACCAGGCCACAAAGGAACTACATCATCACGTAGCAGGAAGACGTGTGCTGGATAAGAAGCCGACAAGGCAACAGAGCTACACATTTTAAGTCCTCGGTCCGCAGTGGAAATTTGCCATTGGTGTCAATAAATGTTCCTTTGATTTAGAATGAGACAGAAGTTGGAAAAAAAAAGTCAGCAAGCCAAATAGTAACCAGGGGGTTGCTAATTTTAGCAATTTAAAATGGTGCCGGATACATTATCAGGAAAGCACTGGTACTGTCCGGCAGTAAAGCAGATGGCCAGGTGTTGCTGTGAAATTGAGGGTTAATTCTGCATCGCAGGAAACAGATTTGAGTAACTAAATGGATAAAGAATCACACTTTCACGGGTCAGACAGGTATCATTTGTGTTCAGATGAAAAACAAATGCGTTATATGTACCATAAAGTTGTATTTTGTCTATATGTAAATTATGTGTGTATATTTAATTATACTGGTTTTATCTAGAAAAGAGGGAGAGATATGCAATTGAAAATATGACAAGAAATAGTATACCATTATGGACTGCTGATCAGTTATTAACAATACAGCTCCACACACACACACACACACACACCGCTTCCCAAATTTACAATGAAATCCAATAGGAATGTGGGTTGTCAGACAAGTCTGCCAGCCTCAGCCAGCTTTTACTAACTGAAAAGATCTTAACCCTGTAAGTTATCTTTACGCTGTCCGTAAGACTATGCAGGAAGTGCCTCTTTTAAGATGGCTTGTATGTGTGTATATATATATATATATATATATATATATACACACACACACACACACACACACACATACATACATACACCATATGCTTTTTTCAATGCATACTCGACGATTTTTGCTGTGTATCTAGTGACTTCCAAACTACTCTGTATAAATTACTGCCCCACAAAACCAAACCCCAATTGACACAGAGGCACTTTGTGAAAGTGCCACTTTTATCATCATCTGCATTAAATGTAAACCTATAGAAGTGACAAAACAGAGCTAGGTATCTAATACCTGTTGCTAGGAGTTTGTGCATCTATTTTCAGATGCCCCACGGTTAGAAGAGGCGAGGTAGATGCCATGTAGTAAATGCCTTAGCTGTGGCAACCTGGTGAAAACAAAAAAGAATGCATCTTAAAAAAATAAAATTTAAAAAAATGAAATCTATTTTTGTACAAATGTAATTTTATCCCTTGCCTATATTCCGAATGTTTCTTTTCTTTCCTTCTGTGGACTGTTGTATACATTATTTGTGTAAATGTTGATTTGAAAAAGAAAAATAGTTTCGGGACAAGGGGAGGTGGAAGGGGATCAGGAGGGTTGGGACGTCTCTCCTTTTCCCTTCCCTGTAATTTTGGCATTTCTCAGTTTGTTTTCACTGCTGTGAGATCAGGTGGTGAATTTTTCTGTATTTGCTATAAGAAATGCCAGCATCTCATCGATGTTAGAATTGCCATAAGTGTTTTTTTGTTTGTTTTTGTTTTTTTTTTTTTTATGGAAAAAGAAAAAACAAAGAATAAAAGTCTGTTCATTTATGGGTGTTCTCTGAAGCTCTGTTTCTCTTAATGATAATCTTATTAAAAATATTTGCAGAATAGTTTGGTTTGATGTTTGACCTTATCCTATCTGTTAATAGTTATTAACCCAGGAATTCGAGAGCAGATGTCAGTGAGATGCCAGCCTCTGGAGGACAAAGGCCAGACCTGCAGGTGTCTGCTCTGAGCTCACTGGGCGCCTGGCCAGCAGGGTTCGCAGTAGAGTGATGAGAATCAGTCCCTGCTGGTTTTAACTCCCTAACCCACGGGTGCACCAGCGCCAATGCGACTCTCCCTTCGGAGTCCCCAGCAAAGACCAAAGACTTTGCACAGCCAGGACGTGAACCTGCGCTGTATGAAGTATTTATGTAATTTGATGCATTACTATTGGACTTAACTATTGTGGTTAACAACAGGTAGAGATGAGTTAAAAATGCTCCAGAAAGTGCAACGTAGCCTGTCTTCAAGTGAGGACTATGACAGTGGGTTAGTAAGAACAGTGCTGTGCTTTAGTTCCCAAACACATCAAGGCTTCAGAGTTTAGCTGACCCTACGAGAAGTAATCCAGGGCATCAAGTCTGGCAAGCAAAATAATTTGTTGATGTAATTGTCAGCATTTTCAATTATATTCAATTCTGTCCCGTTTAACTTTTTTGGCTCTGGCCTCAACCCATGGCCAAGAGGTCAGAATATTCAGCTGACTTTAAACAGCAAAGTCACTATTGACAACATGTTACAGGTTTTATTTGTTTTGAATTTTGACCTTCCTTAAAGGGTAATATTCATCTAACAATCACTAGTCCTTGTCAGTTCTCTATAATGAAGTACAGCACACAATTAGAAGAGAATGTGCAAACAGCTCACACGACATTGTGGACAATGTCCCAGCTAACTGGGAAAAAAAGCATTGTGTGCCAGCTCCATGGTGGTCCTCAATTTCTCTGCAATATTTTCTCTTATGGTATTTATGAAATCAAGTTGACGGGTATAGGTAACATGCAGTACTCAAGCACACACATTTACATGAAAAAAAAAAAGATTTTATTACACCTTGGTTCATTGTCAAAATGAGTATTCCGAAAATCTGAAACATTTAAGCTGATACAGATATGGTTTTCATGCTGCCCTTGTAACATAGTAGACTGATATTTGAAATCCTTCAAGACAGTTTTTGCCTTACTGTATTTTGGAACAAAAAAGGCTTCAGAGTACAAATTGTCCAATACCAGCATGAAAATCATGAAACAAAAATTTCAGGAAAAAAAAAATACTATTACATTGCATCTATAAACACCACATACGCAAGAAATATAAGCAACGATACAGAACTTTTAAAAACAGCAACATAAAATTGTTGTTTTTTCACACAATGCACTCAAAGTATTTTCTTTGTTTAAATCCTATTTGGTCGCTGTTTTAAGTCACGTCAAAGAAGCTCTCTTGTTGCATGGTCAGATCACATTGAAATACAGGGAGGCAGCTGTACATTTCCGTGAACATTTAAGAGAAAGGATGTTCAGAACAATAAAACTGAACGGTGTGGATTTTAGACCCATTTTAATGCTTTTATTTTAAAAGAAGAGCATTACTGATCCTTAGTACCTGTCTGATTTTGTCCACAAATCAACATTGCATGATAATACAGTGCTCAGATGCCTACTTAAACCAGTCAGATACTTTTATCCAGGGTCTAAATTACATTAAAAAAATACAGGCAAATACAAAACTTAATGACATTTGTTTTTACAGCAAAGGCATGGCAGTTTTGCAGGTGGTCAGTTTGTACATTTTAATGCAAGGTCTCTGTATGCTGAATGACTTGTCCGTTAAGACTTCATTACACTCTGCAGGCGAGGATAGCATCCAGTGACGGCATGTCCTATCCATCTATTGGCATGCTTCTGAAAACATGGTTTCGTTCTCAATTTCCACTTCCCTGAAACTGAGTTGTTGTTTTTTTTGGTTTGGTAAGTTTTGGGAGGATGACTGCAATTGGGGGGGGGGGTTAACCCAGAAATGATATTACAAGACAATTTTAAAATCAGACTTTCATGTGACAGTTCCCCCCAGATACATTTCAAAGTGTACTTCAGGGCCTTTATTCACAAAGATCTGCACAATACTGTTAACAGCTCACCAGATGAATGCACCATTCCAAAAAGCCAGCTATCGCACAGCACAGGAGACTGGAGTTGTAGGCACTTTATGGCACGGCTCAGCTGCAAAGGAGTTACTTAATCATTCTATTCTATCAAAGATTCTATCTATAACCATTCTATCAAAGAATAACCCTGCTGCAGTGCAGCTCCCAAGAATCAAATGAATTTCTCTGTGTGTGTGTTAACAAGAAGTACCATAACCTCTACAAGTACATCCCATCTTTTCAGCCATGTGGAAGATTTGTTCTTGTCTTTTTAAATAAAACATATAAAAACAACAACAGTAATTCTGATTTAAATAATTCAAGAATGCATGCCAGAATGAGAGAAAGAGGTTAAGGCAATAGGACATTCGGAGAGCAATAACAATTACGATATATTAACAAGGACACAGAAAGGCACATGTATTATACAGCTTTTCACAGCTGTTTCTTGCTTTTGTTCCTCTGGAAATGTGCTTATGTGCATTCATGCATATATATATATATATATATATATATATATATATATATATATATATATATATATATATATATATATATATATATGATATGCGATTCGTCATGATCAATATATATTTCATTGAAGCAATGATCAAAAGTAATTTCTCAAAGTTACACTTTGTAAAACCAATTGAGAAATGGACTGCAAGATTGCCTTTACTGGAAAGAGGGTGAAATTGGGATATTTTTTTTTTTAACATTATCTTTTATTATACAATAAAAAAAAAATTGTAGGACATTAAAAGCGAATACTGTAATGGGAAGCAACTCATCATTCTTGTACAAGAGAGGACCTTCAAGGATGTCGGAGTCAACAATAACAATGTACACCAATAACCCAGTGGTTAAATTAAATAACTTTAGATTGTAGAACTGGCGGTGCCGTGTTTAAAAACACTATAACCAGCAAACACTTCTGATCCGACGTTCTTCGTTGGCATAAAACAAGCTTTAAACTGAAATAGAGGATTGGTTTGTGTTTTTTGATTGAAAGGGGAAAGATTTAAGAAATTTTCTTGAACAAATCCATCCAGTCTTTGAGATTGCTCGATTTGTATATCTAAAAAAATGTAGGACAAGCATAAATCAATTTGTGCTTATTTAATTAGTTCTGTACAGGGAATGCAAATGTATGGCTTGGGGGAACAGCAGATGTGGAGAACGGGACAAATCACACTGGCTTCAATTCGCAGGTTCGCATTGAACTTGCACATAAGCGAAAAGGCTGATCTATGAGCTCCTTAAATAAATGCTTCTCCACTTTGAGGTCTGCAGTCACTCCAATAAAAAAAGTACCTTTTATTAATAAGGTCAGACTACATGTTTCACATGTTAGAAGGTTTGCAGGTCAGCATCCCACCTTGTAACTAGAGGTGGACTTGAGCCAAACAACAATTACGGGATTGACTTATGAAGAAAGAAAAAAAAGACAGAAGTAGGAACATCCACTACGTGCAGTAGAATCCAGACAAACCACATTGAAACGGTGCAGCTTGGTTATTAAAAGGCCCCCGCGTTTTTACTGTCTTGCAATGGGGACAGAGAGCACACTTTATGTTGCATGGCATTAAACAGCTTAAATCTCACTCAGCTTAAAATCTGCACTTGCCACAAGGACCCAATGCATGCAGTCTGCAAAAAAAAAAAAAAAAGTTTGCCATTTACTTAAGATTTTGCTTCAGTGAGAATCCTAGAGTCCCTACAATTAAGAAACCACCAGAACATCTGTTGTACATGCCATTGAACATTCTAAAAAGCCATGTCAATTAAAACTGTATCAAAATGAACAGTTCAGTGTCAAAGAAATGCAAGTCAAGGCACTGGCTGAATCATCCGTCTACTTCAATTGAGTGTTTCTGACATTTTGTCAATTATAAAAGCAAACCTTGGATTTTTTGTGTCATTTATTTATGAACGTTATTCATCTTAACAAAATGGAACATACATAGCTTACATACAAGTCTAAAATAAGTCTCCAAAAGTAGCTCTAGAAAAAAAAGGGGTCTCTACCTAGTAAAACACGCTTAAACCTTAAAGCAGCTCTTTAAAAAGAAAACCCCAGGTATGCCTGGCAGTGCACAGTGCGAAACCCCAGGACCAACTGGCATACCAAGTGTAAATGCACTGTACAAGCACTGTCAAAATGAGTAGATTTTAAAATCAATAAGGGTTGTAAACTGGGAGCAGGAGAAGCAGAGTGACATGCTAAATAATCCAGTTACCACATATCAATCTGTTTGGCCTTAGAACTGTACCAAGGATGCTCTAGAGGAACTGTGTCTTGAGGGATTAAAAAAAACACTGGACCCCCCGTATTTCATGTTTAATCCTTTTGCTTCAAGTCATCTAAATGCTAAATATCCATCAGCACCATGAAACTATGAGGTAATATCAGAACTGCAGTTCAAACATCCTACTGGGTCTGCCACCTTCTGTAACCGGACATTGAAATAAATGGTCAAAAGTCTATTTCTCTTGTCGTCAACCCCGTCCCAATACACAATGTACACATACCGGTAAAATAATAAATCCAACATGCCACTGGATTCTCTGTATGTCATCGCTGTTTTTTTTTTTTCTTTTACATGCATACCAAATGTGTTGCACGCTTACCAATGTGCACACCACGTACACAGACATCTTGCTTCTGTTTAGTGGTTTGGTTTTTTTTCCTGTTTTCCCACCAGCCAACATGTTTCAATGTCGCAGACACCCATTGAGGCCTTTGATCAAATCAAAACAATTTAAAGAAACAGATTTCTGCCAAACCATAACTTTACTGGGGCTGTCGAGAATCCACCTTGTATTGTGTCGGAATTGGGTGGCAGACTGGATCAGATGGCAACTTGGTGTTTATTAGGATCCAAAAATCAAATCAAGAATGCCACCTTTAATTGTTTTTAAATGGGTATAGTGGAAGAACCCTTGTTTACTAGCGTTAGAGCTAGATAAGAAGCACAGTATGAAGACGCAATGTGAAAGTACTGGTTACTGAACTACAATAAGAAACCCACTTCTAGATACCTATTAGCATTACACTTGTGAAGCTAACTTTCTTTTTTACACAGACATAGTTCTTTAGAGTTAAGCATTCCCTTTCATTTTTTTGTTTTTAATTAAACACAAAAGATGTAATTCACTTTTTTAAATAAGGCAATGAAAAAGAAAGAAAGAAAAAAAAAAAGTTGTTTGCTCCAGTCAGACAGTTTGCCTTGTTTGCCTCCACACTGAATTTCTTTGTTTCGTCACACTGCTGCCAGCCCCGGATCATGAATTATGTTCCTGCTGTATAAAGTCCTTGTTGGGGGAAAAATAATAAAATAAAAAAAATAAAAAACTCCTATCTGGCTTAGCAGTCGCTCCTCCAAAGTTTGATGGTTTTGTCGTTTTCTAGCGCTGCTGATGCAACTATGTTTTCTGTTGGGTGACAGGCTGTTGAAATAACGACATCTAAAAAGAAACACAATGCCACACATTTTAAAGATTAATGCCCAACACATGTGAAATCAGCATAGGCACATTACGAGATCCTTCAACTGCTGACAAGTACAGCACATGAATCAAACCTTACTTTAACATTATAGACACAAACTCAAAACGGTTGTCACTACATTTCTTTTTCATTTACACATTTTAAACATGAATCGTACTCATCCACCAAAAATAATTTTGCAAATATTTTTAAACCAATATTACTGCATCTTCAGAAAGGTATATTTTTATATGAACAAGTACAGGAAGGAGTGAGCCCTGCTCCACCCTGCCGCCAAAGATCACGAGCTGGCCATTCCCTGTCCCTTACCTGTATGGCCCTGTAGTTTCTGCACAATCTCCTTGGTTTGTAGATTCCAGATGTACACCATATTGTCCTCCGAACCAGACACAATCCACTAGAAAAACAGCAGGCCACAGGTCAAAACTGGGGCTTTATATCAAGTGCAACCAGAACAATTAAGTCTATTGGCATAACAATTGGCTCATTTGACATTCAAAGATATTTTAGCAAATTCATCCAAACTCACCATTTCTATTTAATTTTAAAGAATCTTAAAAAAGCAACTGAAAAGCAATTCAACTTACCTTGCCTCCAGTGACTGAGAAATTGGCAAATATACAATATTTCTCATTTTTGTGTCCAGTGTATGTCTTCAGGCACTGAAAAACACAATGAAAAGGAGTGTTTGGTGGATCTGGGATGCTTTCTTTTAATTCTCAAAACTTGACTTCTAGATCATCGATGCAGAAACTCTACCAACAAACTGAAACCATCAAAAGAAAACGTACCTTTCCTTTACTGTAGTCCCACAGCTTCAGAGTACTGCAAACAGCAACACATACAAATGAAAGGAAAATGTTAGCAAAATATCAAGTCATAACTTCAAGTACTTATTTTAATACAATATTAGCATTTTAATTCAGGTACATTGTTGTCTGTTTTACATTTTTAAAAAATCCTGAATTTCACTTCAGGTTCAGGGGCTCAAACTTACTTGTCCAATGTTGCAGCCAGGATGTATTTGCCATTAGGAGAAAATTTCACAAATGACACTGGGGGGTTATCGTCATCTAAAAAGAGAAATATAACTGGGGGTAAGGATATGTCAAGTCTTATATACACAGCAATGGGGGCATGCTTTAGTGCAGGAGACCATCATTACAATCTGCAAACCTTTTTTTAAGTATTGCAGCACACAATTTGGCTGCTTAGATTAGTGGTTCCCAACCTTTCCCAATCTTTGAACATGTGACCTTTGGTTCTGTTAAAGCACAGACTGTAAAATTATTTTCCTGCTAGAATAAGTCAATGCCCGGGAAATAAATGCAACCAAGTCTTTAGGAGGCGCAGGGCTAGTTTGTTGAGATGTTGCATTTTGGTTCACAGGGAATAGTTAGATTGCATGAAAATTTGGGGATTAGCCAGACCAAAAGTTGTGAATCTCTGCTTTAGATGTTAATGACTAATTACCAATCAATCAAAGTAATTATTTGGTAGTTCTCATACTCACCAATAAGCGTTTTCAGACACTGGCCTGATGCCGTGTCCCAGATTCGACTGCAAGGAACACAGAAACGTTAGAGACCTGATTAACACATGTCTATTGATATTGGCTGCTTCCATTGATATAGGTGACTAAGTAGGAAATAAGTATGCAAATGAAGAGACTTACCAGAGTCCGTCATAACTGCTGGAGACAATCAATGACCCATCTCTATTGAAATGCACCTGCAGGAAAAAAATTAAACTTAATATCCTATTTGGACAAAGCCATTGACAAGTCATAAGAAACACACACCCACAAAGGGTTACTTGCACTACATATGCGTGCAGATAGTCACAGAAAACTGTTTCAGTTGGTTGTTCTTTACCATTCATATACATTTTCAATGATGGGCACGTGGTACATAAACACATCAACACAAACCAGCGCATGGAGAGAGTAGAAGGGAAAGGGGGTGGGGAGGGTTGCAGAGATTCTCTTTTTTGCCAAACACTGTGAAGCTTTGTGGTTAGTTAGTGAGAATGGAGTCAACTGTCTGTATTTAAAACAGACCAAGAATACATGGAATTTTCCATGCAAACCAAAAAATAAATAAATTAAGTAGAAAGTAAGTACAGGATACACTTGGAATATAACCTGTAGAATTCCACATGAATGTATGTTTCTAATCTAAATCAGAAA
>NW_024472920.1:0-25000 GCF_017654505.1 Polyodon spathula | reverse complement strand
AAAAAAAAAAAAAAGAAGTTTTGTAAGGCACTGTAGCTAGCAGTCCAAATATGCTGCATTTCTGCCCCTCGTATTGTTCTGGATCATGTTTCAAACAAAAACATCTAGCACAATGCATATCTGTATGCATTGCAAACTCAACTTCAATACAGTGAATTATGCTCAGACACAGTTGCACACTCTTAAAAATCACAAGTTATGAGGGAAAATGGAATAGGAAACAGACTCACAGCAGAGACTGGGTCAGAGTGAGCTGGCAGGGTCTTCAGACACTTCCCAGTTTTGACATCCCATATCCTCACACTTTCATCAAACTGCAGAGAGAAGAGTTCACAAACCTAGCTTAGTCTGTGTCAAACACCCCCAAAGCTAGATAGTCATTAATAAGTAACGCAAGCCAATTATAATCTTCGGAATACAAATCAGAACACACACACATGCCTCAAAGAGTATTAAACTAGTAATTGAATAGGTTATAAAGTCTCTTTAAAATACAGACATACTGTGAACTTTCACAAAAACAAAAACCAATCATGTTTAGTTCAGAACAAAAGGTTCACTGTTTGGAATAGCCATGAAGAAAACCTCAGATTTCCCCTAAAGCAAATCCAATTTTCTCAATTATAACATGCATGCAGCCAACGCATTTGTATTGCATTATTTTTTTTTTATTTATTTTTTTTTATAATGTGTGTTACTAAGGCTGAGGTGATGCATCATTTGACAACTATCGATAGTCAAGCCTGTGCATCGTTTTTGTGTAAAGGGTTTAAGCAAAATTAATTTTTTTGCACTATGCTGGAGAGCTTCACTGCTCCCCACAGGTCTGACTCACTGAATCTGCATGCGATTGAGCGCACCTTTTCCCCCTGCGAGTGTTTACTGATGGGATTGCATCTGTGCAGGAGTCTTCAAAGTAACAGAGCAAGTTAAGAGCATTGTGCTAGAATTACAAACACTGTATCGACCGACCTACAATGCCTTTCAAAAAGTTTGACAATTATTGTGTAAAGTAAGACGACAAGAAAGAAAAGTAAAGAAAGTAACGTTTGGGATACTCCAGGAACACAGCTAATTAGCGTGACCATTTAATGAGATGCAGAGGTCACGCTGGCCTTAAAAAAATGTGCATTTTCAAAAAGCATACCATCTCTGCATTTAACCACAACATCTGTGTTTTTATATGTTGCATAAATAGTTATATTATTTTCCAGTGTAACTATTTCATATTAACAAAGTTAACATGCAAAACAGTACACAGTATAAATAACGGTACCAGAAACAGACAAAGACAAGCGTACCATAAAACGTTTTCTTTTGAAAATCCCCCATTCACAACGGAAATATCAATGTTGTAGAACATGTACCAATGTCTCTGCGAGTAGAACATGACCACATCTCTGCGGGTAGCTGCCAACACTGTTTACAGTTTTGATGTTTAAAGGTTCTTAATTTATCTTTTACCACTCAAGTCGAAAATGACTTGCGCTCTTTCCAAATCAGAGTCTTAAAAATGCTCAGGAGCTGCCACTGAAATAGGCAACGTCAGTCCCTAGTGAGCAGGTGTTCAGTAATGCTGGGCAGATTGTAAGCAAGCGCCAGTCATCACTTAAATTAAAACAAAATGTGGACAAATGTGGAAATGTGTTCCTTAACACAATTCAAATATAAGCAATGGACAACCGTCTTGTTCAGACAGTGATACGTTTTTTAATTTTTTTTTTTTTCTTCTCTTGATTGGTTGTTACTCTGACTGGTTATGGATTTAAACAACTTTTTTTTTTGGGGGGGGGGGGGATTTTGCTTTGACCCCTCCAACTGGTACAAATCAACAAATAAGATTAAAAAAAATTAATTATATATTTGATTACTACTGTATCATTGCAGTACAAGTGTTATTGCAGTGTTACACAGTAACCCACAGCTCCACATGTATTCCTGCATTTTTTATTTTTACTTGCATTTTTACGTCGATGAATCGGCTTTATTGGAGAACGATATGTCGACAGTGAAAAAATCAGGCATCGCCCCAGCCTTATTTGTTACTGTAATCAGCAAACAAATTAAACTTTAAAATGACTTACTGATCCCGAGACAATCAGATTGGACTGTGGGTTGAAGTTACAGCAGAACACATAGTTGCTGTGGCCCTTCAACGTTTTCAGACATTTACCCTGTTGAGGACCAAAATGTTACATAAGTACACTACAGTAAAATACTCAATTAGAAATCACTCTCTCCCAACTCCAGTGTCAGTAAATGATACTTGCATGAAACACATTTGGGTTAGGTAGTTATTTTATACTCCCATAGAATAAGTCTAAGGCCTGGATTTCCCACAACCTTTGGTGTAACAGGTGTAATTACAGACAGTGTGACTGTAACATCATTTTGACCCTATAGCTGCACAAGGAGGAAAAAGGTGGCATACAAGTATTGTTACATGGTGCAGTTTCGAAGGAGGCCTCACGGAAAGGGTAAAAGCAGCCAGACACCGGGAAATACTACAGTGAGGCCACAGTGCTGATCAAGCCAGCGAAGGTTATTTCTCTATTAAACGAAACTCTTGTAAAATTTCTGTGACTTAAAAGGCTCTTCCTTTATGCATTTGAGCATAGACAACCAGTTTTAGTAGCAAGGCAATACTGTATTTTTAACAGAACAAACAAGGATACAATTCCACATGCAACACTCCTCTGCCAATTTACAAGAATAAATGTGATCTTGTCAAGCCTGTGAACCTCTAGTGAGATAAGGTGCATGTAAATGCTCTATCCTGGTGATGGTTTCTGTGACCTTGGCGACTGGTGAATTGATGAGAGCACAGAAAACTCTCTTACCGAGCTGACATCCCATATTTTAAGAGTTTTATCATCCGAGGCAGACACAAGGAGGTTCGAGTCCGAGGACCAGGCAACATCAGAGATGCCCTGAAAAAACAACACACAGATGAAGTAGTATATTCAATGCTGTATAATTAAAGCAGATATTTCAATTCAGGCATATTTACACGTTTGAACCATTAGTTTTTTGGTTAAGCCAAAAAGGTCTGTTACGTCATACAGTGCAACAAAAGCAGGCGATCTAGAATTATCTTTCACAATTGATTTCCACATTATAAATGAAGGCAATTCTCCCTTTAAATTATGACCATCCAATTTTAAAACACATGCATAAATAAATATGGCAAGCTGAAACGTTAATAAAATCCACAAAATAAAGTTTGACGTACAAGTTTGTGTCCAGATATTGTTTTCTCAAACTTCCCGTCATATGCTCCCCATATTTTGATCAGTTTATCAGCAGCTGGAAGCACAGAAAGACTTCAGAGGGATACAGATGTTCACAGGCAAACACACACCCAGTGGATAATGTTCTCTGCACATTACACAATAAACAAACTGATGAGGTGATGCTTTTCCAAGCAAAATGAACAGGGGTTTGGAATAACTAACATTTACTGTAAACACATTATTAGAGGTGCTCTATCATTTTTGTAAATGTACACAAGCATTTAGATAGTATTTGAAAATACTGAAATGCATTAGAATGTCATTTTATTTTTGATGGTGACTTTCTCAGATTTTGAGGTTTAAACGTCCAGTACATTCCAGTTTCTGCAAACAGATGGCAGGTGCACCATGATGCATAGCAGACAATTTCATTAAATCACAATAAAGTTTCTAAGAATAGTTTGCTCACACACACACCTTCTAGTATAACTACTCAATGCCAACACAGCCACTGACTCTTTGGATAAAAGTGTCTGCTGAATGACTAATTAATAATAATAATAATAATAATAATAGGGACAACAGATGTAATACACTGTTTATACTATAGACAGACATAGAAACGTGATAGCTAGATATATCACACAGATATATCTATTTTGAGAAATAGCAACGAGGAACATAGGCATTTCTTAAGTAAATCTATTTGTACTTACAGGAGCTCGCCAGCCACTCTCCACTGGGGCTGAACTTCACAGACGAGACAGCTTTTGTGTGTCCTGCTAACGTAAACTTCAAGGCGTACGTTGGCTTCAGAGGAGCTGACTGCTGGGCAATACACAGAGAAATGCATGTTCAAATACTGAAAGCCAATGCATTCACAAATAAGAGTGTATTTTAAACATATGAAAGACATTGCACAATCGATCACAATACCAGTAGCTCAAATACCTTCATTTCATACAGATTTTGAAGTAGAAGAGGCCATCTCAGCACTAGTCAAAATATTAAGCTAAAATATAGACATCCAATAAATTCCTTAAAAAATGTAATGTTTGTCACCCTTTTAAGAGATATGTATTGGCTAATAATGTGTATTCCCTTTCTGTTTTTGGAAACCCACTCGCTGCCAATGAAAACACCCTTGGCTTGCTCTGATTTTCATGGCAGATCTAATGATAAAACTTGCAGATACAGAAAAGAAAGAAACACAAACAGCTAACTGCGCCAGTTACTGGGCCTGGGAAATAAAGCGGTTTTAAATTGCTCTGCCACTGTTACTACCAAATACTTCAAAAGAAAACTTCACACTTCAAAAAGGGCCTTTTCCTAAAATGTAATCTCATTTAAATCAAAGAGGCACGACACATGTTCCGGAACTCAAGAGCCAGTAAATTCATTTATACTGTTATGCATCTGAATTATGAAAAATGTGCATAAATGTATGTAGGTTTAACTTACTAGTATAATACGATCTGCATCCTATAAGCTTCATTTCCTACCTTGCTCTGACTTGCAGATGCTGATGGAGTAGATTGGGTTTTAGTTGCTTCAGCCTCAGGTTTCTTCTCTTCTGTTGCCATGGTTACAAGCGAATCAGAATATCTTCCTTATTGTGGAAGGTGCCAGCACAACCCACCAGCAGAATCTAGAAATTAAAATAATATTGTACAAATCTAGTGGTAAATAAACTAAATAGTCAATACACACACACGCAATGCCTGGTTTTGCAGGTTCATAACCTGCCAAATTGTACAATACTACAATATAACCAATTATACTGTGTATGCAATACTTCAAGTTGTGAATAATTGTTATGTTCGAACCAAAAGACGGCAATGTATTATTTAAACCCTCATCATGAAAGCCTGGAACCAGACTGCAGTGTGTGTGATACATTAAGTTTCTGGGTCTTGTGTACAAAACGATTTCTTTTGTGTTATGAAATAGCAGGTGCATCCAGTGCAAAGGACTGTATAAAATTACAAAACATGCAACTACAGGCCTATGTAAAAATCGCATTACATTTTTAGATAGAGGCTGTTAATGCAAGGATTAGAAATGTATCACATTAAATACTTACCCACACAATATGTTAAAACAACATAAGCCTTGAACAACCACCTTAATAAACCTGTGTCTACTCAGAATCCAGTGCTGACTGTGGTATGAATGACAGGACAGGCATTGATGTCTGTCAAGTGATCTCCTGCAATGCAAGCCAGTTGATGGGTGTACAGTATATTTTTCTAGTTCAAACAGAACTGGACTATGGCGGCTACTGCATATTGTAAAACACACTGCATGTGGCCTTTATCTGTTCCTTATATACTATTTTGGGGACATACGCTTCCAACTGATTATTTTCGTGTACATTTGTTTGGTTTTAAAACAAACTGCGTTTATTAAAATGTGGTTGTACTGTCGGCTGAAACTGGTTTCCAGATGATATTGCATTACTTGACATGCAGTAATCTAAGTAGCTCCTCAAAAGGAAAAGTCGGTATGGGTTTATACTACGTATTGTGGCATTCGTAAATATCGCCAGTATACATTGGCTCGTTGTGTATAGTAAAAGTACAGTAGTGCCGGAGTATGTAGAGTTGTTGTATTCCTACTAGTACGTTTCTCTGACACAACGTATCGTGCTCCATTTATAAATAAATAAACAACGTTCGTTTGATTTTTACTGCGGAAGCAGTAATTTGTGTGCAATGGTAGCAGTTTGAGTTGTAATATGGATGTGCTATTGAATTATAGACCCGAGGCCTGGCTCGGGGATGGGGAAAAAATAAAAAAAAGAAAAGCATCACTGAGTAGAGAAGACTCGCCCTGGCCAACAAACCTACGCGTACGTTCACTCTTAAAAGTTTATAAATGAATGTTTAACACGCTATATTTACTGGTATATGTGAAGCTCAATTCCTGTTGAAATCCCACGAATACATTCCATAGACGGCGTTGGGACCAAGATGCATGCATGATCTCTTTTTTTTTTTTTTTTTTTTTTTTTTTTCACATGCATTATTTTTTCTATCCCTTCCATTCAACAATAAAACGCGAACTTACTCACCCCTCGGATGTCGGCTTTGCAGTACAGCTCGCCCCTTTATAGGTAAGTCTCCAGATTTAACGACTGTACAAAAAACCTCCTTTGTACAGTAATGTGATTTTTTTTTCCCCCCTCCTTTGAATTACAACGAAGGAACCTCCTTGGCTTTACTCCTCAGGCGGGGAATGTGGCGACCGACAGCGACAGCGCATGTGCGTGAGCAATACTGGCACAATACATACGGCAACCAAGGAGGGACAGCCTGTTGAAAACGACCGAGGCCCATCATTTTCGAATGTTGATCGTTGTGTTGGTTTTGCAGGTTAGACAGAGGCAGCATGCAGCGTGGTTTCATACAGTAGTCATCTGTGAACTTTTTTGCTGCTAGAAAGTTTCACATACGTATGCAATTGTTATATATATATATATATATATATATATATATATATATATATATATATATATATATATATATATATATATATTTTATACATTTTTTAATATATAAACAGTACATACATCCCTACAATAAAGTTAAATTCTCTACCTTAAAACTGAAGAAACTGCAACATATTTACAATACAATGAAAAAAATACAAATACCTATAGCCTCTTTGATAAGTTCTATATGAATAAAGTCTCTTGTGCATTACATTTCAGTTTCTGTTAAATAATTAGTTGCATCTGACCAAAGTATTGTATATTTTCTTTTAATTCCCTGCAAACTATTCATTTATTTAATTAGATGCAATATTTTAAAATGTGGTAGTTGTTATCATTGCAATCAAGAGAATGGATCACTTCTCCACATGTTATGGAGCTGCAAAAAATGTCTTTCATTAAATCCACCACATTGGCTTTGTTAGGTATTACAGAAAACCTCAACTTAAATAGAATTCAAACCAATTAATCTTAAGCATGTTGCTCAATGCTAAAAAAAGGGCTATAATGATGCTTGGGATAGAAAAGCAACCACCATCACTCACAATGTGGAAAAAACATAACACTGGATGTCATTTTATTAGAAATATGTAATTGTTAAAATAGCTTGTTGCAGCCAAACACTTCTAATAGCCTGCAGATCAAAGATGGATCATTTTGTCAATTTCTGCATATGCACACACCTCAAGTCTCATGCTTGACTCGTGAGACACATGCATTTGGACCTTGTCTCACACACACACACACGCTCACTTCATAAAATCTCACGCACAGGACTCATCTAGTTTGCGGACGCTGAGAAAGTCTGGAAATGTATGAACTGCCCTACCCTGGTGGTGGCAATCACTGTGATATGGAAATTGTATTTGCTATATATGTCAGTTATACTAGTTTGGATGGCAGGGAAATCCTGTTGGTTAAGAGAAGTAATGTGTTACCTAGCATTAGCCAGTAGAGTGCATTTTAAGACACACTGTGCCCACCTACTGATCAGAGAGAAGGAGAGTGAAGGCAAGATGTTGGCCAAATGGAAATTTGAAGGCGCTCACAAGTATAGAGCAAAATTCAATCTGGAGTGGTCATCTTCTGCACCAGAATGGCATTGCATACGCTGTAACAAAAACAACCAATACCCAGGAATATGAAGTGATGTCGAGTGACAATTCAACCACGAGGAGCACAAGGAAAAGAAGAAAAGTTTGGTGGGTATGGCACCAAAGTTTTTTTGCGTGCCAACTTGTTCTCCTTTGCAAGAAAATGTGTCCAAGGCTGAGGTGCTATTTTCTAATTTTCTTGCTGAACACAATCTGCCAATTGCCACTGAGAACCACACTGGTCCTTTAGCAAGTGCTGTTTTTCCAGACAGGGAAGTTTCCAAAACCTACACTTCAGCTGCGACAAAAACATGCAGTGATGCCAGGTGATTTGCTGCACCACTTCTTGCTGCAAGAGCCCAAGACCCTGCGGTATGCTATCAGTGAGGCCCGCTGGGTGGAGGAGATCCTTGTACCGACCCTGACCACCCCTCCTCATCTGCTAGTGGCTCGCCAGGCAGAGATGGAGGAAAGAGAGTCCCAGGACAGCCAGTCCACCCCCACCTGGCTCCCGGAACTCATCGCTTTGCTCCAGATCACATCCACACAAGACCCCCAGCTGGCTGGTCTCAACAAACGCCTGCGTTGGGACTGTGGACAACTGGGACACCTTCAGCGGCAAGCCCAACAGCCACCACCTCGTCAACCACAAGCACGCATTACCAGCCCTTGGGAAACGGCACATGGCCCACATGAGTGGGACAGCGTGGGCCCCCTACTGAATTCCCAGCTTGCCTCTCAGCAACCAACCACCCCCAGAAGCAGCACCCTGCACAGCACTGTGCTACAGCCACTGCCAGCCAGTGGACTCCGCCAGTACAACCAGGGGAATGGAGCTCCATAATAAGTAGCTGACAGCGCCACAGATCCAACAGGGCCCTTTGAACCAAAGGTATTTGCGTTCTAGCTGGCCATTACCACCGTCAGTTACCAACGCAACTGGGACACCCAAATGCCCCTTGTCCTCCTGGCCTTCCGCTCTGCCATGCAGGACTCCACCTCCTGCACCGCTGTGTTCTTGAGGCCACAAACCTCGCACCCCTGCTGAGATGGTGTTTGAACGGCCGCTGGACCACTCCGCTGAACCACCTGGACCAGAGTATGCCAGGCTGTTGCTAGAGTTGGCTTGTGGCTTTGCCAGTAATCATTTTCAGGGTGTGGGCTGCCGGCAGAAGAGGAACTGTGACACCTGGGCACAAGGGAAGCACTTCACAGTGGGGGAGCTGGTCTGGGTGTACAGTCCCCGACGGAAGTGGGGCCACTTGACGCAAATTGGACAGCCACTGGTTAGTAGTTTGCCAGGTCCTGGATCGAATTGGGGAGGTAGTATATCGGATTCAGTTACCACCCAGAGGACGGCGGGTGGTGCTCCACAGTGATCGTCTCACCTCCTACCGGTGGGACGGGACCCTGTACAGCCTGGCCCGGCAGCATCTGCCTCCACCTTACCTGACAGTCCTGCCCTGCCAGACAGACCGTCACCGGTGGATGCAGGGAGCCCTGGGTCACCTGGGCAGCCAAGACCCCGACGCCAACGCAGACTCCCACGTCATTTTCGGGACTTTGTTGGTCCCCTCCGAAATGAGGGACTTTAAGGGGTCTGATGTAACTGCGTTTAGGAAGGTTCTGCTGTGACCCAGGGTGAACAGTTCAATGTCAGCAAGTGTTCAGGGACATCAGAGACGGGAAAATCGCAACCATCAGAGGATCGAGAATATATATATATATATATATATATATATATATATATATATATATATATATATATATATATATATAGATAGAGAGAGAGAGAGAGAGAGAGAGAGAGAGAGAGAGAGAGAGAGAGAGAGAGAGAAAATAGTTTGTGTGATTATCCTTCCGAGAAACGTTTTTGGCTTTTTAAACGCATTATTGTGGATGAAAATCGTACATTTATTTCTGGACCTTGTTTGACAAACCAAAGGGGCTGTGTTGCCTAGAACTAGACATTATTAGATCGCGCAACTTAATTAACCCAACAATTATTACACAGATGATCAATACTATAAACTCGTTTGAGTTGTACATTGAATGTTTGAGATTTTAAACTTTAATACTATACATAAACCTTTCTATTCCCTAAAGCCAAGCGCGCCGTTCTGTTGACTGGGCCAAAAAAACAGCAACTCCAACTGCCGCGCCGTATTCTGGAAGGTGTAGTCCTTGGCTTCTGCACCGTTTCGTTTCGTTTCATGAGCAAAAGCCGGAGCGGAGAACTACAGTTCCCATGAGGCTCAGCGAGATGGCGCATGGGCAGGAGGCTCCCAGCAGTTCTATTATGCTGCTTTGCTAAAATAAAAGAAGAGCTACTAGAAGGACTGCAAGCGAAACGCTGTTGGAGCCGCTGAGGGGAAAAGTAATACATTAAAAAATATTCCTCTTTTTATTCTCTCATTATTGCTTAGTGTGTGATTTTACACGCTAGTTTAACGGTATAGCAGTGTGAGAAACAAACGCATAGAATTTATAAGTGTTATTGTTATTATTATTATTTTTTTTTAACAAAGCTGTTTCTGTGCATTGCAACAATATAACAAAGCCTGGTTTGGTAGAGGAGTCCATGGATTGTGTGTTTCTGATCGAGAAAATACAATGTAGCTGTTAGGAAATGAGCATTCTGTACACTATGCTGACTTATATAGGTGCGAGGTTTCGTAAAATGTAGCAAAAAATGTGGCGTTTATCGCGTGGGGAAAGGAGTAAATGCAAGAGCCAGGCATTTTTTTACACAAAATCTTCCCCTGCCCGCCATCTTTTAAAGGAGAATGTGTGGAGAACGTACCGTATTTGAAAAGGACAGGACTCGGCGTGTTCCGTATTTGCATCCAGCAAAATTTCTTTTATTTTGCCGTAAAATGTTATCTGTTGCACGTTTTGTTTTAAATATCTAAATTTTGTTAACAGTAAAGTTATCTGGAATTTGATTTGAACGCTTTATTACACACAAGTGTTATTCGGTGTTGGCTTTTGGCTTGTTACATATCCTTTTTTATTTGTATCTTGTTTGCTGTTTTACATTTATTTGTTCAACACAAACCACCACGATATCATAATAACAACAAATAATTATACGGGTACCGTATTGCACCAAAACGATATAAAATGCAACGAGTAAACGGTGTTTTTCTTTTTTTTTTTTATCTGGATTGCTAGAAACGAATACTCAGTGGAACGCGCGAATTAAGTGCATTTACTCTAGAAACGCAAGTGATCATAATAATATTACTTTGCTGTCGATACTGTTTCTTTCGGTTGTTTTATTGATTACATTATTGTTACCTGGTTTACCATTTTGAAATGCCGCGCAAATGTTTCGTACAGGTCATTAATTGTTTTGAAAAAACAGCTCTGGTCGCAAATGTTACCATCGTTAAATACACATTTTAGCTGGATCTTGCAACAATATACGTTATTTTAAGGTGAATATTTTTATCTTGTATTATTGTGGTTTTAGATTGTTGTAGCCAACCTCGGTCGTGTACATTCCATTCCAGAAGGAGGGGTCGGGGGAGGTAAATAATACCAGTTATTTTACAGAATAAAGCTGGTATGGTTTTCTAATTACCAGTAGTAGACTATCTGCGTGTGATTTTATTTAGGGATACATAATTAGGAAAACAAACTTGGATTTTTTTTTTTCTTTTTAATTGTTATTACTGAAAGCGTCCATTGAGGATAAAAACATGTTTTTCCTAAAAATAAATACATTAAATATATTTTTAACCTAAGATTTTGTAGACATGTGTCAGACATGATTTTTCAATACTGTATTAACCAAAGTATAAAATTCTTTTATGAAGGCATCTGCGAAGTGTTCGCTTTATTTTGGAAATGCAAAAATCAGTGCAATACAGCGTGAGAAATGTATCAGAGTTGACAAGGATACTATTGCATTTAAGTAGACTGTAAGTAGTTTTCCACGTTTTAACTAGTTGAAACAGTTGTTAATTTACACTGCACAAGGTTTTTGCAGTTTGTGTTCAGAAGATGGTGAATTCGTTTTGAATGATCTTGGCATACAATTCTCAATACAGTAGTAAATAGGCCCCTTTTCTGACACTTTGTACAAAATATATGATTACAATATTTTGTCAAGTGATATCAAGAACTTTTTAAGCAGTCTAGTTAGATGACAGAAAAGTTTACATACCTTGATCATCTGTGTGTATTTATAAACCATTCCTTTCAGTGTTTGGTTTTAAAAGTGCACCATATGTTCACAGGGAACGTGCCAATGTTAGAATATTTTATAGTAGCAATGTATGTGTGTTCTGTATTCCAGTAAAAAAGCCATTTGTTTTGACTGTATGAATTCCCTTCACATCTATTAAACTTATTTTCGATAACATTGAAAAGCAGCTCCAATGTGCTTCACACACACACAACAAAACACACTCAATGACAGCCTTCAAGCAATTTATTTCTAAGCTTGTTATTAGCACTCACTTACATACAAGAATGGCACATTTGTTGCAGTTCAATGTTGATTTCCAGTGCAGTGTTCTGTCGAAGGGAACTTGTAGCTGTAAAATCCCAGCTAGCTTGCAGAGGCAGCTGTGATTGGTTGAAACAGCCTCCCTGCAAACTGATTCGTGCCCTGGTGTGACTTGAGATCTATCAATATTTAAAACATTTTTTGGCGTGTGTACAGAAAATCAGTTCAAGATGAAGGAGGTATCAAGCTGAGATAAAAAACAACCTTCATCGGAAAGAGAATATTCTCAAGGAATTGATCCCCCAGTAATCCCTTACCGGGTCTTGAAGAAATAATTAGGGTAAGGCTTGTCTCAATCCATCCTTATCTGTCAAGCAGCCCGCTTTGTGGTTTTTCTTTTATACCCACATTGCAGGATAAACCTGTTCTAATGTGCTGGTGACGCAGAGCCGCGAGGATGTCCAGTGTGTGAGCAGGGCAGTCGGTTCGATTGGAAAGGGTGCTCTGGTGACAGTGATTTCAATACTGTGTTTATTGTGGGTTTTTGACCCTCAGTTTGAACTTTTGTCTTGAATCGTGACCTGGATTGGTTAGAATTGATCTTGAAGTGGTTAATTTTGTAGGTTTGTGTGTATTGCCCTCCCCAAACCTGGCTGAAGTGTGACATGTAGTCTGGAGGGGAGGGTCTTTGTTTTCTGCTTTTCTGTGCAATAGCTTTCACGTATGTACTTTTTGGCTCTTCCTGTGTTGTTGGTCTCAAATAAAAACATTTTGTGGGAAAACTAACTTTATGCTTATTTTTTATGCAATAAGTACGCCAGTGTGTGGAACTGTGTGGGCACCACGTAATGTGAAAAGGCATACGTTTTTAGGTACATTAAGGGCAAGACAAACTAGGTGAAAAGTTTTGTGCGATGTCGTCGTTTCATAGTTTTACCTCGTGTTCTGTAATACGCAAGTAATGTTTTATTTCCATTCTTTGCGGGGGAGAATAATGTCTGGCGGTAGTGGTTACTAGAACAGGCTTTTTTAAGTTTAAGTGAATTCCACTCAGTGCATTCTGTGATGCTCTGGTGTGACAACAATGCTGGAATACCTGGATATAACAGGGTCTGATTGCCAGACAGGCTTTGAAAGGTTATCTCTTGCTCTGAACTTCTGTTAGAAAATGAACAGCCTGCCTAAATAGTTTCCTCTGAATGGGTGGTCCATGGTTAGCAGTAGTTGTATTTAGCATAGCTGCATTTGCCTGTCAGCTTTAGTTAGGGCTGAAGTCATTTAAACTGTTTTTAGGTGAAGGAATTGTATTAAGTTTAAATAACTTTTACCCCTTTTCTGTGTCACAGTTTTAGATTCTTTTAAAGTCACTGTTGCCACTCTGTATGGGCTCAGGAGATCTGGCAAAACTTTACCATGCAGGCTGTCAATGGGCTGTATAATGCATTGGGCACCTCCTCTCCAGCAAGAAAGCTATGGGACCAAACAACTAAGTTATGTGCAATGTGACTTGTTTTCTGTACGCCATATGCAAGGCTGGGAATTAGTAGGCTAGATCTCATGTCTTCATCCTGAACCCTGACATGGTTCTTTTTAAATGCATCGTGATAGACGACCACCATTCCTGACAACAAAGATTGTTGTATGTTGTTTTTCAGTTGCATTATCATGTCCTTCACAATGGCCACTTCATAACAAATTAGCCTTCATTCAGTGTTTAGTGTGCATCACACAACCTCCTGAGGGTGCTTTATAATGCACTGATCCCAGGGATTCTGTGAGAGCTGTAACTTGGTTAACAAGAGCCCCAGATTCTAGTTATCTTATCAAAAGCATTTGCTTTCTCTAGTCAGTTGAGTGAAATAACGTGAGGTTGTTGATATTTTTCATTTTACTTTCAGTACATGCCTTCCATGCACACTTCTTGGTAGAGTAGCATGCTTGCACGATTGTGCTGTATGGCTCTGCTAGTTTACCCATAGTGTATAGACATAAGTACATTCCTCTACTGGACTATGTCTGTCATATAAAAGCAACTCACTAATGCAAAATGTATGGCTAAACCAACCAGTTTTATTTACTGTTGCAGTGAGTCTCTTTAAAATGGCCTAAACGTTTTTTTGTTTTTGTTTTTTTTTCCCCCCCTGTTTTTATATCGTCTTGGTTTAGGATCCAGGCTTTGTCGTGATTTGACTTGTTTTTACTGGAGATTGCAGGTTCGAATCCAGGCTGTGTCACTGCCGACAGTGACCAGGGTTCCTAGGGGGCGGTTCACAAGTGGCCGAGCGCCGCCGCTTATTGGATTAATGTAGACTGTCATGCTGGTAGTAAGTAAGATTTTGGTTATGATGACAGGCACAGCTAGGCCTGGGGAATACACTTGGATGTTCTCCAGCACATGCTAGCACATGTTCAGCATCTGCATCAACAACAAATCCCCATCTTCAGGATACAGAGCAGACTGGGAGTTGACTGCAAGTTCTTTAGCAGTTGGAGGTGGATTGCCTGAATTGGTATAACACAGGCAGATGTTAATCAGAAACGGGACTGCTTTTTGTTCTGCAGCTTCTGAAATCACTAGGAATTTATTGCTTATACTAAGCAAGATACAGGAGTCCCATGAACTGCCATGAATCAAATGTGATGGGCCGTCTTGATTTTTTTTTTCTTTTTTCTAGGTAGCCTTGGGAAACCGGACATGTTTATGTTGCTATCCCTGCTGTTGCTGTAACTTTTAAAGAGCTCATTATATAGCTTAGTGAAGCAAGACGCTGGCGGGTAGATCCCTTTTTTTTGTGTGGAATACCAGTAATTGCTAATTACCAGAAAACTGTGTTCCAAACTTCATGCAGGGTCAATAGCAGGTCACAAACGATGAAGCCCTCTTATCACATGTACTTCATAAACATAACTAAATATACGAAAAACAAAAGTATATATTCAGACCAATTCAACAAGGCTTTTAGCAGTACTGTAGTAAGCCTCACAAGCTTTCCTAGATTCAACACACATGTAGTTTATAGTATGTACTGTAGGCATCTATGGCAGACTTGATTTGCCCTTTGCAGGGGAATACAGACAAATGTAGACTTTTCAATTTACTTTGATACAGTATTTAATCATTAGCAACAGGAGTTCTAGTATAGAATTTGACTTTTCATGAAGGACATTATTCTGGCATTCTAATATTTATGCATGGCTGTGCGAAAGATGTAGCAGATATGCTCACTTTATTTATATCGGTGGTCAGCTGCAGTTTATCCATACCAATGCTAACATGCGTCTTGCCCTGGAAGGCAGGCTTTACCCTAAATTCTTGAGTAAAGGAGCATTCCTGCTCTTTCGTGGTACAACACTAAACCTATAAAACGGGTGGCATCAACATGGCATATAATGATCAAGTGTGCAGTTCCCATACTTCTCTACTCTGGAACTGCACAATAGCTTAGCCATCAAGGATTCCAGGTTTCGTCCCACAGGTACAGTTGGGGCTGTATGAATCCAAATGCAAGTGTGATTGAAGTCTTGGCGACTTGCAGTTGCTAGCGTTGGGCACAGATCCAAAAATCAGTCAAGTTTAGCTGGAAACAAATGTAAAAATATATTAAAAATGAATGTTAATGCAAGCAGTGCAGCATGGATGCTGAAGGTGTTATTGAACTTGGTGCAAGACTGGAAATGTCCTTTCCAAGCAGGAATTGCATTTACTGTTTGGTATTTCAAGCAGCCAAGCTTTAGAAAAGTGGAGTTTTAGGTAACGCCAAACCCATTCGTCAGTCTTCTGTCTCATTTTCCCCACTCATATGTATAAATATATATTTTTTTATGCAAACATGGTTAAGTGGAAAATGTATTCAGGTGAATAGCTGCATTCTTAATCCCTATCCTTGCTGAAGCTTGTCTGTTGAGAAAGCTCTAGAATTCCTCTTCACCAAAGGGAAAAAAAAAACACATCAATGTTTTGACAGCTTCACCTGACAAGCTATATAAAATGTATTTTGCCTTGGCTGTGATATTTTTTTCTGCTGTACCCTTACTCTAAGTAAAGGACATATTCCAAACTTAACTTTGCATAAAGGCAAGTTACATTTTTCCCCTCCCAAGCTTCACACAGAAAAGAAACTGCTATGAATTCCCAAAAGAGGATATTTTTTGCTTTCCGACACCTTGCCTGGTGCATTATATGATTAATTAGTCTATAGTGTTGTATAATTAGCCAAACCATGGCTATGTGCATTTGCAAAAGCTGCGGTTATTGCTGCAGTGGTCAAGCTAGTAAACCAGGTGTTGAACCTGATTTGCCACCTAGAAATGTTAGCAAGACTGCACCTAGACTGTTGTCTTTATTAAGCTACAGAAATCTTCTTTTTCTTTTGGGTCTAGGATTGAACTTTTTTTCTGATGCTGGTGGATAGGTCGACAATGCAATAATAGGACTGGAATGTAGAATTCATTGTTTCCTTTTTTAAATTGTGTCCACTAAACTACACCTGTGCACTAACACATGTTCTTTTAACACTGTCCCGTCCCCGTTTCTCTCTCTTAGAGGTCACAAGGTCTGGCCCTGGAGATGGGATGTGGGTCCCATTTGGGGAGTAAAGAGCACAAAGAGGAATACAGAATCCATTGAAGACACGGAAAAGGAAAGAAAGAAAGGAAACAACAACAAAAAAAAGGGAAAGGATGTCAGCGGTCACCTCAGTAACCCCGGCTCCCCAGTCCACCGTCAACCTCCCGCCCCCCGAGTACACCAACCCCAGCAAGCCGGGCAGGAAGACCAACCAGCTGCAGTACATGCAAAACGTGGTGGTGAAGACACTCTGGAAACACCAGTTTGCTTGGCCTTTTTATACACCAGTGGATGCCGTCAAATTAAGCCTACCAGTATGTAGTCTTATTACTAATATTCCACTGACTTGCCCATATTCATTAAGCCGGGTCAAAGCCAGGGAAACAGTGTGCTTTTAGTTGTCTTTCTTTTTGCACCCCCAATATCAATTGTGGATGATGGGAAGTAATCTTTCATTATAGAGAGTTTGAATAACTTGATAGACTAGTATGGGCTGTTGTAGAGAGAGAATATAGGGAGACCCTCTTTTTTTTTTAAGTATAAAACTACTGGTATTCTCATGCAATTTGAAAGTGGTTCTTTGTGTTTCTACCCAATTACTCCCTTGCCTTTTGTAGGCTCTCTAGCGCTGCCTGTAGCATATCGATTACTCAGATTTATAACAGCCAGTGGAGTGTGTTTTTAATGTGTTTAGCTTCTGTTTTAGCACAACTGTTGGTAAAAGGTCATAGATCCAGTGGGGAAACAAATCAGACTGTTAGAAAAAGTTTTGTCTGTCCAGGATTTTTTAGTTTAAAAAAAAGTTCTCGGGTAAGGAACCTGGACAAACTTCTCAATTAGTAGTAGATTCTACAGAACTAGCATCAGTGTAGTCTCATGTAATGCATTTGTTTCTCATTTGTACTTGAACAGGATTATCATAAAATAATCAAGGTTCCTATGGACATGGGGACGATTAAGAAAAGACTGGAGAATGACTACTACTGGAGTGCCAGTGAATGTATGCAGGATTTCAACACAATGTTTACAAACTGTTACATTTATAATAAGGTAAGGATGGAATGGACCAATTAAAAGTACATGATTGAAGATGTTGTGTTTAAAAAAAATAAAATTTGTACTAAATCTTTTACCCCAGTGTTCAGTTGGTAATACGTAGGAAATAAAACAAAAATTAAGTTATTGATTCTGCAGCACAACCAGAGACACTGAATTTGTGGCTGTCTGTCTTGGCAACATAACACTGCAAATCATTGTGAAGCATTAAAAAGTATGTTTGCAGAAAATATTACTGGAATGCAAAGTGTGTAGGCAAGATTAGGTTTATGGTATCCCTCTAGCAGGCATATAACTCACCGGGGATAAAGTCCAGAAGAGAGTGATCACATTTTAATGATTGTTAATATGCTGTATTTAATAACTTGTGCATTAAAATTCAAACTGTCATTAACAGGCTTGTCATCTCTTGAGTTTAAGAAAGTTAAAATATGACTAATCTCTTGGCTAATGCTATTTTAATCTTCAGCCAGCTATCTTCACATTAAAAGGTGATCTGCAGTGCTGAGTGTGAGCAAGCAGGTTGACATAGTGTTTGTGTCAATATATGTTTGGCACTGTTACCCCCCCCATGCATATGTCAGTATTCAGTCCATTCCTGCTACTTTTTGGTTGTCAAGAACAGACTTTTTTTCTTTTTTTTTTTTAAAAACAGTCTTAGTAACAGATTGAATTTCGGGACAATGTCTCGGTTCAAGGACATTTGCAAGTGATCTCTCTTCTTGTCTCCACCTAACCCTGCTTCTGCTCTTGCTTAGCCCACAGATGATATTGTTCTGATGGCACAGGCTTTGGAGAAAATCTTTCTACAAAAAGTTGCTCAGATGCCCCAAGAAGAGGTGGAGCTGCTCCCTCCAGCACCCAAGGGCAAAGGACGCAAGCCAGCAGGCGCTCTGACGGCAGGTAGGACAAATGAGAAATATCACTGCTGTACCGGGGAAGTCCTAGTGCGGCTATAGGAAGAGAAGTTAATAAAGCTATGTCTGGTGTAAGACGACTGTATGTCCTTTTTCTTTCTGCATAAGTTTGTGGCGTTCTATTCTTGACTAAGACACTAACTTGTGACTCAAACCACAATGGCTCAGATATGTTTAATTAGGTTCATAACTCTTCCCAAACAAGTGCGTATAAGTAGGATTCTGGTGTTTTGCATGCAGTGTTTGTGACCTTACACTATTGCAGCAAGTACACTTTATTGCTTGTCCAATAAAGCTTTTTTTCCCCCCTTGTAGAACTGTCCCCTATGTGCCTTTTATTTAAGTTTACATCATTGCATGTCCTCACTATTAATGCGAGATGCTTTTGTTGTTGTTTTCCAGAAAGCCCGCAGGAGTCTGCAGTGTCTTCAGTGTCTCCACCTACATCTTTTCCAAACACCTCTCCAGTAGTATCTCAGACTCCCGTCATCGCAGCGACCCCTGTTCCCACCATCACCCCCAACGTCCCGCCAGTTCAAGCAGCCCCCCCCACCGCCCCCATGATACCCGTCGTTCCTTCAGCACAGCCAGTCATCAAGGTAGGTTCTGTCTGCTGTGTGGGTGGGAAGGATCTGATTATGCTGTCCTTGTATGTCCCACAACCCCCCAAGCTGTGGAATAGAAGACCGCTGAAGAAAAGTGCATTGGCACAAATGTTACCTGCATGAAAAACAACAGTATTACATTTGTGTGTTATATTTGGTATGTTGTAGCAAAGTCCAAAATGCAAAAATATTGCAGTATATTGCGTTTTCAAAGATTAACCAGGGAACCATAGTTGCAACAGTTTGCTATCAATCCGTTCTAGCTGTTTCGATCACTTTGTCCATTTTTTCTCTTGTTTTATTTCTTTGTTTTGCTCCGTAGAAAAAAGGCGTGAAGCGGAAAGCGGACACGACGACCCCCACCACTTCTGCGATCACGGCCAGCCGTAGCGAGTCGCCCACCCCCCTCCTGGACCCCAAACAAGCCAAAGTGTTGTCTCGGCGGGAGAGCACGGGGCGGCCCATTAAGCCCCCCAAGAAGGACTTGGAGGATGGGGAGGTGCCCCAGCATGCGGGCAAGAAGGGGAAGCTCACGGAGCACCTGAAGTACTGTGATAACATACTCAAGGAGATGCTTTCCAAAAAGCACGCTGCTTATGCTTGGCCCTTCTACAAACCTGTTGATGCAGAGGCTTTGGAATTGCACGACTACCACGAAATCATCAAGCACCCTATGGACCTCAGTACCGTCAAAGTACGTCCCTTCCCACTACTGTAACAACCTTTCTATAACAAAAGCTGGTGGGGCATGTCATCTAACCCAGCCAAAATATTGAATATCCTCTACTTTATTGTGGCTGGCCAAACAGAAGGTCACATAATGACAATGAAATGGGCTTAACGAAAGCAGCATTTGACAAACACTGATCTAACTCTTAACTAGAGTGACTAGGTAACAGAAAAAAGACTCATTTAAGCAGTCATTATTCTAAATAACATTTAGAATAGACAGAAAACTTAGAGATGAGAGGCAAAAACATTAGTTATTGTAGTTGAGCTAAAGAATTAGGACTATTTGGACCATATTTATTAAATAATGTTGCCTGTAAAGCACATTTTAATAATCCATATGTCTGCTGCAGTCAAGGCTTCACTGGCTGTTCTGTTGAATTACAGAGTGAAAACTCTTAATAGTCCTGTGAATCAGCACAGCTCCAGTGTGACTTCCACTGAAGCTGTGCATGGATTAATTCACTAGTCTCCAATTAAAGTACTTCTATTAATTAGCTTTCATTGGACCGGTTTGGGACATACATGCACAGCTTCCAAGAAAGCCTTCATGTAACCATGGATTTGAGTAGAGACAGTTGTTTACTTTTCAAAATGGAATCGGAAGCTAGGATTGTTGTCGTAGGAACACAGATGAATGAATGCAGTTCTGCAGTTAAAGAAAAACGTTTCAGCCATACAGTGTAGCAGCAGAAACCTAGAAGTCTAGTCAGCTTGTATTTGGGGAGTGGAAATTAAGAAATTGCTGTGTTTTGTTGCTCGCAGAAAAAAATGGATGGGCGGGATTACCAGGATGCACAGGGGTTTGCAGCTGACGTCCGGTTAATGTTCTCAAATTGTTACAAATACAATCCTCCAGATCATGAAGTGGTGGCTATGGCAAGGAAACTACAGGTATGTTGGCTCCCTAAGACTAAGGCATTTTCACATCAGCAGTGGTAAATATGTACATTGCTATTAATAGACTCCTGTGACATTGCAGTGTCACTGGCAAGGCTTGTTTCTGTCAGAGAGAGAGAGAGAGACTCAGACACAAGAAGCTGCAGGTTTAAGCACTATTGCGCACGTTTATGCAAACTAACAACAAAATACTAACAAACAGAACAAACAGGTTCAGTTGTCAAAATAAGTGCTTTATACAAAAAACGACTGTACCTATACCCTTCAATTTCAAAACACACTAACCAACATTAACCGACAGGCCAGGGAGGAATTTAACCCCCTACCTGACAACCCAATATACCCCACATACATTACACTGGCAGGGCTTCCAATTAAAACTTAGGGTTTAATTCAGTTCAGATTTGTTGTGGTAGTAAATTTATTTGAAACCTGAGACTTGTAAATGAATCTTGATATGCTTTTCACAACTTCAAACATTCTCTTAAAGTCAAGTCAAAGAAAACATTCCAGGACATCTTCCCTTGTGTGCAAATGTTATCTTGTAGTTTTGAGAGCACAATTATTGTTCTTGTGATTTGTAATTAATGACTGTCGGGTTTAGAGTGTTTCTTACAATAAGTCATCATTCTGCAGTTTGATCAGACTGGGCCTCTCGTTCAAACTGCATGAGATGACACAACTCTTACAACAATAAGAAGCGCTCAACGTGTATCACCTTATACTCATGCACCCCCTGACTGGGCCCTGTCCCAATCCTCTCCTCTCGGCAGGACGTGTTCGAGATGCGCTTCGCCAAGATGCCGGACGAGCCGGTGGAGGAGGCCCCTCCCCCCGCGCCGCCGGCCGCCCCAGTGGTCAGCAAGAGCACGGAGAGCAGCGAGAGCAGCGGAGAAACCTCGTCCGACTCGGACAGCTCTGATTCCGAGGAGGAGCGGGCCACCCGGCTTGCCGAGCTGCAGGAACAGGTGGGTTCAGAACAGGTGGGTTTCAACACAACAAAGACTGGAAAGAGGCCTGAGCTTTTTCACATTCCATTTCCTGTCAAGTTCCACAGGACTACTGTTTTACAGCCATGCAAAAAACTAAAGAAAGTACTGTATTCAACTGACGTATTAACACGAGTCAATTAACCAATGATTTAAAAAAGAACTGAATCAAATATGAATTAACCCTCTACCGCATCCTGTTAGTAGTTTGATTACAGTACATCTCCTGTCTTTGTTAGTTTTGTTAAACCTTCAATTGCATGCTGTTTATCTGTTAAAACTGTTTTTTTTGTTTATCGTTCATTTTCGCTGCCTTTTGGTGGCACTTTTTTTTTATTAACCTATTGTTTATGCATCAACAAATAATTATTCTATTGTCTTAACACGTTAAACATGATCTTTTGGTAAATGATATCTTGTCCCCTGATGTTACTTTAACTTTTTTACCAGCAAATCACTGTGGATCGCCCCAATGGTAACAGGGCAGGAAAAAAAAACGGGTGTGCCAAAAGTTATCAGGTGATTTACTTTTTATTTTCAGGTCCCCCACTAACTCCTTATTTCTTATAAAGCACCTTCATTTATGCGGTAGAGGGTTAAGATGGGAGGTGACTGATTTTTATTTTTAAAGGTAGTTCTGGAGAGCTAGCAATAATCGGGTTGCAGTCTCCACAGTAATGGTAGTTACAAGACCGTAGCGCAAGGCTCCTCATGTACTGCTTATCCTTATGCTTCAGAGAACTCGCTCTGCTGTGCCACACATTACAGTCTCTGCCTGTCTCAATGCTGTGGCCACACTCGGTGCTTAATGGCAGCAGTTGAAATGGTGAAGTCTGTTGGTAATTGGGATAAATAAAAAATGAGAATATTAAAGGATTTTTTCCTTTTTATTTGTGTGCTCTAACCTTTGGTGTGCTGTATTATTCTCTATCTGCATATTTAATTTCCCATGTTTTCAGACTTGCTTTCATTCATTTCACTTGTTTCATGTTGTCTGAGTGCCTGCTTACTGTGTATTGCATCACCAGAGCCAAACATAGGTGTCTGTTGTGTAGCGTACTTTATACCGCGTGTGTGTGTGGGGAGGGCAGCTTGTAGCAGTGATGTCACTATAATGGCTTCATAAAGCAGTGGATTCAGAGCCCTCCAAAGCATCGGTAATGTTTAATCAGTGAAACAAAAATAACTTAAGTCTGTCGTCATAAGTAAATGGTTCATTACAAATGGGGTAAACAGAAAGCACAAGGGTTCTTTGTGGGTAGCTAAAACATTTTTTTAAAAATCAGTTTGTGCTCCCTCAGTGTATCTTTTCTGCATCCCCCCCCCCTTTTATATAAAGTAACTTGCAAGCACAGTAAAAGATTATGAGATATGTAAAAATGTTTTGCTTGGCTCTGGGTTTGCAATAAGCTTTGTCATTGCTTCTTTAGTGCTGCACTAAACCCTACCGCAATGCCGGAATTGATATTAGAATCAAGCAAGTGGGGAAGCAATTTACTGTAGCCTGCCCTGCATCTCGGCTTAGCATTGTGAGCAGATACACATCTTGATCAGGGCAACAAAGAATAATGAAGCAAACCAATGGTAGGAAAACTAAATTCCTTGGAGGTAGTCCTCCTAAAGTATGCCCATTTGATATAAACATCCACAATCCCTCTCTCCCTCCCTCCCTGTCTCTCACCTTGGCAGCCCTCACTCCCCTACCCCCACCCCCAGTACAGAGTGTAGCATCCAGGCCCACGACAGCACACTGACCCCTCTGTGTCTCCACAGCTTAAAGCAGTCCACGAACAGCTGGCAGCTCTCTCCCAGGCCCCGGTAAGTAAACCAAAGAAGAAGAAAGAAAAGAAGGAGAAAGATAAGAAGAAAAAAGAGAAAGACAAGGACAAACACAACAAGGTGAAGGCGGAAGAGGAGAAGAAGCCCAAGTCGACACAGCCAGCAAAACAGAGCCAGCAAAAGAAAGCCCCTGCCAAGAAGGCAAACAGCACCACCACGGCAACCAGGTAATGCTGGCTCTTCCACTGCATCGCGGGGAAGAAAGACAGAGACAGTGGAGAAGCAGCACAGACAGGCTTCACACTTCACAGTTTAAAGTTTTGAGAAAGCGTCATCCAATTGTAATGAAAATTGGTATGGACGTTCCATTGAGTTCAAGGGTCATGTTCCTCACTTCTGGCCTCCAGTTGGTTGGGCCGGGGAAGCCTTGCACTTTGGCATGGCTTTGAAGCATTTATTTTATTTGCTGTGAATAGAAGCGTATCACTTTTTACAGTACTGGTACCTGATTAAATAAGCTCTATCTTAAGAGCTGCTCATCTGAATTTAATGTAACTGGGCTGGAAATTTAGTAGCATGTCTTGTTTGGATTGGTCATGGAAAGACATGCAGGAAGCTGGTCTGCTCACCTCCTTAAACTAATGCTTGCTAAAGCTGCTTCTTGTCATCCCATGCATGAAACACTACACATAATGTTAAATAGGTCATTTCATATCAAAAACAAGACATCAAATTCTTCACCCTTGATCTCAAGGTTCAACTTGGCTGATTCTATGAAAACATTTTGCAGAACAGCAACATACGAGTTTTGTCTTTATACTAAATATGGCACGGATAATACCTTAAAGGCAAGTAGTTCTTCAATATGCAGTTTTAGGGCAGTTCATAATACAACATAAGCCTTTATCATGTATCAACAAAGCTAGTTAGAGTAAATGATAGACTGTTGTCTTGGATAAAGCAAGTTATACTGCTCAAATTTGTTTATTTTTTTTTTTTTTTTTTTTTTTTACGTAAAATGAAAGCTGTGTGATACAATTCTAATGAAATGATTTCAGGCAACTGAAGAAGGGAGCAAAACCTCCAGCCGCCGGGTACGAATCAGAGGAGGAAGACTCTTTGCCGATGACCTACGACGAGAAGAGGCAGCTCAGCCTGGACATCAACAGGCTGCCTGGAGAG
>NW_024472919.1:0-25000 GCF_017654505.1 Polyodon spathula | reverse complement strand
TTGCAATTAGTATGTCAGCGATTACCTGGTTTGTATTTATCCAAGACGTAATCTTTTGAGTGATCATTGGAGTCCAGGTTTGATCGCAGAACACAGAATCATAGGCTTCTTTTTCCAAACAAAATGGATCGTTTTGGTTCTGCACGGAAGCAATACTTTTGGCTAACGGTTAAAAATGGCTTGGGTCCGGTGTGGACCAGATGTGATTCAGAACATAGCAAGATAAGCTGGTACCAGACCCAATCCACAGCTGCCAGCAGGTTCAGAGGTAACCATGCCAGACTCTGCGTTTTTAAAATTGACAATGGTTACACATTTTTTGTTTTACAGCAAATTCAACAAAAACATTTTTGTATTGCTCTCCTAGGGTGAACAGTGCTTCTTAACATGCATTTGTACTGTAACTGAGAACACATCTGGGGTTTTATCATTTCCAGAAGCAGATGGAAAAGGAACTGTGAATTACAAGATCTGCTCCTGCTGGACTGGGTCCTGCACTGATCTGATCCATATGGTTAACTACTATTGTAGAGAGAGGGTCCACTAACAGTTCTGTTTTTTTTTTTTTTTTTTTGCTTTAATACTGTACTGTGTCTAATTAGGGCTTCTGATTTTCAGTGTTTTACCTCGACTTTTATACTTTCCTTGAATTAAATTGATTTAATTTACAGGTTTTTTTTTTTTTTTTTTTTTTTTTGGTAAAACAACTAAATGGGCTCAAACCTTAATTTGTCTATCAAGCAGAACGTTCAAACAAGATCACATGTTAATAAGCGACTAATCTTTATTAAATCTATAATGAAAGTTAAAGTATTTAACTTGGACACGTTTCAGTACAATCGTTATGCTTAACTGTATTTACATTGAGAAAGATGAGTCGCTTCTTCTTTTAAAAAAGACTTGCGATTGCAAAGCCCATTTAATTGTTTCACAGAAAGAAACCTGTACATTTAAATTAATTTTATTATTAACTCATTTCTCAGTTGTGATTGAGATGCATGAATGGCTAAACATTTGAATTTTTAAAGGAGAGTAGAAAAGTCAGGGTAATCAGAAGCCCTATGTATAACGAAATGAAACCGTCACTTTCTCTTGGATAGCTGAGCTGAAAACTCTTTTTCCCAGTGAGATGTTGCTTCTCGGAACTGAGGAACAAAGAGGTCAAGTGACTGGCCTTGAGGCTACATAGTGAGTCAGTGGCAGAGCTGGCGTCTGACCAAAGGCTGTCCATATCTGTTATACAGGGCTCCTATTCACTCTCTCTTAAGGGTGCTAGAATCTTTTGGATTCGTGCTCGTGTCTGTTGAGCATTTCTATATATCTCACAATCGAGTGTTTTATTGTAATTGGTGAATCTTTTGAGACCGGAGATTCAGTAGCTGAGCACAGACATTGAATACCCATTTCCCTGCACATCAAATATCACAAATTGGTAAAACAATAAGAAATGAAGCAGACTTTAGTTTTTTTCTGGTTTTACCTCAAAATATCAGATTGAGTCTAGATTTAGAATTTTAAAGAAATGATTTATTTTATTTGAAATGTAAATAAACTAGAGCACAAGACCCCTGTGTACGCGATTGCCTTTCTCAGTTGACAGCTTCAGACACCAGGTAAGGAGGTTTACAGTAACAGTGTACACCTGAATAAAAGTTAGTCTTGCAGATGCTTTCTGTCCAGTCACACAGTGCTGCATCATTTCCTTCACATGATCAGCATTGCTGTGCAATGTATTGCTCCTTCTGTGATCTGCCTACAGTACTACAGAGTTTGCCTCCAGAGATTTAGATTTATACTGTGTTGGCAGACCTCAAAAGGCCTGTGTCCATCCGGCAGAGCTCAGATTTATTGGCGAGCACAGTGTAGTGATGCACACACGGTACGGCAAAGAGCTGGAGTACATTTTCATTTTGAAGGTTACACGTGCTGCACGAGACTCAGCTCGCAAGTCGTTAATCTAGAAACGTGGCCTTTATTTTAAATCTATACATTTATATACTTATCATTTTATTTTGTATATTCCCATCGTGATGCTAAGATTTCCTGAATATTTCTGTGTTACACATGTAAGGATAGTGGAATATGGAAAGCAGTGAATGTGTTTTGGGCCTACTGGAAGTACAGTATAATACCTGTCCAATTTACTGTCAACATGGTATAACCATGATCAAATCAGCGACTTACAGAGCCTTGAAGTAACCTTCTAAGGGTTATGTTTGTGTAGACCTCTCATAATTTTTTGACAATACATATTCCAAACCATTGTTGTTACAGAGAGTATGCTTCCTTTGTGCGCCATGCTTACAAGTGATGAAAGACTGGGACTCAAACTTCTATGCCACCCAGTCATCTCAAGTGTTTAAATATTTATTCAACCTTCATCCCCACAGTTGCTCAGAACACTATTTTGTCTGGGGCCTGTACATTTCATGTTTCGTGACATGGTAATTTCCCTCCCAACCTCTTGGAAGTCTCCACTCGGAGCTTCTTTGATAAGTTGTTTGTTAGCTGAAGCCTTAATTGTGTTCCAGTTCACTGTGTGCCATTCCTTTCACTGTAACTACACTTTTCATTCTGTAAGTTTAAAGACAGTTAACCTCCCTGGCTATATTGTTTTAAATTTAGAGCAATTGTTGTTTTCTTTTCATGTATGCGGCTAAACAGCTGACAGCAGCAGAACTTTTGCCCTTTTGGGCAAACCTGTGGTTCACTGCTACAAGAATATAAAGAAGTGATGAGTCCAGTGATGCAAGTGCCTGTTAAGTAAAATCTTAGCTGACATAATTAGAAAAATCTGCCTTCCTCAATGGTGTGGGCTTGAATACAAAGCAGTTTGGACTGCCATACTCGTGGACTAAACAAATGTGGACGTGGTGACCTTGACTGACCATTTTAAAGAACAGGGTGCCCTTCATAGGTCATCTTGATTAATTTAAGCAAGAGAGGACCTCCTTTACAAACAAATAGCAGCAGCCATTGACATAACTAGGGGTGGGAATTTCTAATGAAAACATATTTGAAACACTGCAAATTTCAAATGCTTGAATGCTAGTCCAGTGACAGGAAGAGTGAACTTGTGGGTTATTGGTTTTCCTTGTGTAATTATTTTGTAATGAACAGGCTGCAATATCCATAAAACGTCTGAAAATCTGTACAATCTAAACAAAGCAAAGCTAGTAAGGCAACAAGGGGCGATGGTGGACATGCTGAGCTCCCCATGGCTCTAACCATGACATTCTGCCAGTTGCAAAAACAGATTTATGTGCGGATGAGTTTTGCATCATTATTTATTTGTTCAAGTTACAAATATTTATCAAAGTACTTGAATAATGATTTAACTTTAACCCATCTTCCAAAGAAAACACTTGCAGAAACGGAATATTTCGTCCTGTGTTCCAAATGTATTTTACGTAATCTATATAATTCTGCATTTTTTCAGGCGTATGTATTTGCAGGAACAGATGACTACTTAATGTAGTGTGCAATCCGAACTTTGATTTATGAAAGTAATTTTTTCTAGGAAATACAAGTCGACAATTCAGCAAGTAACCCCCACTAACACAGTGTCTGTAGTTCCCTTCCTTTAGCTCTTGCAGTACATCCTGGTAACTGTGTAAATCCTTTTCTGGTATGTACGGTTTGTTACAGACTGCTGCACCCGAAGCAGCCTTTAATGACGGCATGTTGCACTCATTAGGAAGCATCGGAAATGCTCATCAAATATAGACACCAGGATCAGCTGTTAAAGTCTGTGGGGAGTTGCAAGCTACGGTATGTGTTTAGACACCCACTCAAAACGTGTAGATATAGATGCACAGTAAAATGTTGTCATTTTAAATGCACAAGTGCATGACACTGCTTCTAATGGCTAAGGATTTAAGGGATCACTTATGATGGTTCCATCATGTTTTGAATGCAATAAAGTGTATGAAATAAATTAGCATGATTGGACAATAAAAGGTTCCCAAGAAAATATGAATAATGGAAACTGTAGGCCTATTGTTTGCATATAACATGTATTGCTGTCTAGTTTTATTCTCCCTGTGGGATGATCAGGAAAGTGGAATGCCAGAACCTAAGAGGTTTTCCTGGAGAAACATCTTGAAATAAATAAATGATGAATTGCATCTGTGGTATAGAGTTTGAATCCGGATATTGTGTTGGGAAACAGATCTGAGTTGTGGCAGGGCAGACAAAAAATAAAAACAGAGGTGCTCTGGTTAATATGGTGGATAAGAGTCTTGAATATACTGTATTCAGGAAAATCATCATGGGACACCCGTTTGGATTTGAGAGAGTTTCTTACTTCTCCCACAACATAAACAGAGCTCTTTCACAGTATTGCAGGGTTTTTAATAGAACTCTGAGGGCTTTGGGGTGAAGATCTGTCATTCCTGTAGCTGTCACCACATTCTAATTCATCTTTGCTGCCTCTTCCATTCCCATGGATGGACAGATGCTGCAGACACCCTATCTGTGGTTTATACTGGGGTTGTTGTTCTGTCCAGCTGGCACTTTCTTCAAAAACATAAATTCCTCCCGGCCATGTCGCTACCTTATGGATAGATGAGATGAGGTTTTCAGACAGAGTGTGCTGTCACCAGTGCTTTAACTTTCACAAAATCTTAAACCCTAAAATTGAATCCATTTGGTATTTTAATTCATTTTGTAAATGTTACTTTGAAACATGACTTTCTGATTCCAAGAAACAGAATATGTGATAGACATCAGCTGTCTGAAAACACCATCCTGTTATATCTGAATAAAATAAATAGGTTTCTTTTAATTTATTATTACAGTGTCCAAACAGAAGAAAAAATGTTATTGGTCTTTTAACTGTTTAACTTTCCAGAAAACCCAACTTCTCAAATACCTACCCTGAAGTTAGGCAAAAGACTTTAGGCTTCAGATCAATCGAACCCCTGTATCTGTCACTATACTCACTGCCCCCAAGACACCTCTGCCTCGTCCTAATGGAATAAGCAGGGAACACATGGATTTAAGTCTTCCTCTTGTAGGAATCAATGGTAATGAAATTGGAAACCAGGAGAATAATCCAACAATAGTTTTCTGGAGCTTTCCCTGAGAGTTGTCCTCTGAGACGACAAAGGGAAATTATGCTATCACACCACAGAAGACCCCCCCTAGATGACTTTACTGTGCTTACTCTGCATTTCATTATCCCCATAAAAGACCCTTCTTATATTCTTGTGTTCAATCAATCCAATCAACTTAAAAATTCTGTTGGATGTCAAGTGTGCTTCTGGGTTGATCAGGAACATTGTTTTCTATTGAAGTGGTTTCCAGTTCTTTTGCAATGCATGTGCAAATCTGTAGCCAGCATTGAAATTGATCTACAGGGCTGTTTTTTTTTTTTGTTTGTTTTGTTGCCGTGATTCTGTTGCTCTTCAGTTCTAAGGCCATAGAAATGTGTAATCTAGACTAGATCAACACATGGCAAGAAAAACAAAACTTGATCAGAAGACACTTTGGATGATCTAGCCTTTAGTGGTACGTTGGCAGGCAAGTAGAACTCAGAAACAAGTCACAAACTCAAGAGAAAGCAACTTACTGCAACACAGACCCTTCAAAAAACAAAATAACTGGAGTAATCGAACCATTCATTATGCACATGTCATGAAAAGACAAGGGCGTAGTAGAAAGTAAAATTAAAGACAATTAATCAAGTCCTTCTGCAGTACTGTAAATCCCTGTTTTAATTTTTTAGCTGAGAAACATTTTAAAATAACAAAGAGAAGGAGGAACAGATGTAGTGTTTCTACATTCTGGTCTTGGCAAGGTTTGGAAATCTGAAACTCCTTGGCAAGGTCAAGGTGATTTTGTTGTGTCAGTGAAGTTAGTGACAGATATCTGAACTGATTCCATGCAAAAATTCTGCCTGTTAACTGCAGTTTGAAAACAGCAAATAGTGTTGTACTGGAAAGGCGATATATTTAACAGAATGGCAATTTTCTCAGAATAGTGTTTCTCTAAAATACCGGAATCTCTAAACAGCTAGACGTGGAGATCAATTTAAGTAATTGCAGATTGCTTTTTAAGTTTTGCCCTGATTTTGAGCGAGATAATTGATGGCGAGTTTTGAAGAACGAAATTAAGAAAAGACGACGCTGACAACATTATTGCTTGGAAAACAAAGCCTTGCTCCTTTTTAAAAAGTGAAACTGCTCGTAGGGTTTCAAAAGAAGAAAAGAAAAGATGGGAAATCATTATCTGCAGCTGTCAAAGAGGGAAGTGACAATCAATACTGTAAAATCTGTCATAGGGTCATGTGACCCTTGAGGCACCCTGTGATTGTTCCCCTGGTGTTTTATTTATAGCACAAGCTTGGGCTCTTCGTCTCTTCAGTTAATATTCCCTGCTGATGGAGTGGAGTAATTACTGCCTCAGATCGACTACCATCGCTGCCGTCTGCTGTTGTTGGTTTGTCTTGAGATGGTGTGGGTCACAGACACACAGGGTTTTTTTTTTTTTTTAATAGTGAATTTTGCTGCTCATAAATGTGCTGGATGGATTAGCAACATTGAGGTCCTCTTTATCCAAAGAACATGGTTAGCACGAGCGGTGGCTAGCAGTTTACTGGCCTGCCAAAAGCACCTTGTGTCTGTGGGACATTTGAAGACTTCTAGTCGAGTCGAAACGCTTGTCAAAGAATGTGAAGTCCTATTTGGTATGACTACAAAGAAGCAGCCATTCTGCCTTTTTCCTCCTTGTATTCAAGGACTTGGGAATGGGATAAGATTCCATGAGAATTAACACAGGGATCTCCAGGAATGCATTTGTCCTGGTTACACACTGGAACAATATGTGCTTCTTACTTTCTTCCACTGTAATTAATTTATCGTTTAGTGTTTCTGGCCTCAGGCATTCACTTACAAATAATTACATGCATTTTGTTCCCATTATTACATACCTTTTTGAAGACTAAATATGTATCTAAGCATGATAATGATTATAAACAACTCAGTTTGACCTTAAGTACATGAGAATCGAAGAAGAGGTTGTTCCCTCTTAGAACACGATTTGCTCCTATTTGTGGGTTCTAGTTTGAAATCAGTGGGGGGTGAATATCAGTCAGTCTATTAGGAAACAGCCTTAATTGTAGGTCTGTTCAATTCGGTTTATATTATAATCGTAACGTTGATTTTATTTGCTGGATGGATATTAGCAAAGCAGTTTTTCTTTTAATCAACAGCAAAAAAAAGAAGCAACATATAATGGTACATAGTGGCTGGTAGGTTTGGGAAGTCATATGATAAAGCAGATTCCTGGATGTACTGATTATGATGGACCATCCTTAATCTGGCATATCGATTTTAGTGAATCCTGCATGATTGAAGCAAATTTGATAAAAGCAAACAGATTACTGCACTATTTTTTTTTTATTATTTTATTTGCTCGAGAAACAGATGGAAAGAGCACAAAACTGCTTTAAAAAAGTTATGGTTTTAATTCTTGAGAAATCCGTGGTGGGCTTTTATCAGCATTTTCCATTTTCCTTCCATCTCGCATTCCCAGCGGGAAAGCCTTCGATAAGTAGTTATTGTGTGGATGTGCTTGTCCGTTGAATAATCTGGCAGTGTTTGGCTTTAATTAGATCCTGGCAGCTCTCTCATAAGGCAGACTGGTAGGCTATCCAGAGAGCATAAGAACTCCTAGTCTACTCTGTGGTTCTCCCATTGAGTGCTACCTTGTGCCTGAAGGTCCATCTGTTTGGATGTTAAATTCATAATATTTCATTAGCATTTCAGTATCTTTTGGACAGCCAAAGCTGTGTAACAGTTTCCTGGAGCAAAGCTTAAAAGACTAAAGTGCAGTGCATCTTGTTCTTAATTCTCTACCTCCTATTTTAAATAAAGAATGAAGCAAACTGAGAACATTTCTCAGTAATAATTTTATGGGGTTTTTTTATGTTATGTTTTTATGTACAGTTTGGGCATTTAATAAGTTTGTTCACCAAGTCTGTAAATTCCTGTCAAGTTTTAAAAGTAACCTTTTTATGATTTGACTGTTGTCTTCTGTGGAAAACTGACCATAAAACAACTTTTAAAGGTGTAGTTGAAGACTTGTAAAACACTTCCTCACACGTTTGTGGTTAAGGTTGTGTAAATTGTTACCAGCCTGTGAACGGTATACCATAAGCAGGACGTTCCATACAGTCGTACTTATTCACAAAACTTTTACCTATGTTTTTTAAGACATTGATATTTAAGTGTCTGAAAACATAGTCAAGTATGCACAAGTTTTTGTGGATCTAAGGTGACCCCTAAGTAAACAACTGTTTTGGCTAGTTACTGATTTAAGATTTTTGACAAAACATTTTTTCAAACAAAATATACTTGGAATGTTTTATTTTTTTTCATATCATATAAGAGGATTTGCAAACTCGCCTCTTTATCTCTCTCCACAGGCTATTACTACAGTATCTAAGCGCTGCAAATCTGCAGCACGTGTAGAAGATCCTGCTCCTCGCTTTGGTAGGAAACACAGAATTCCCCCCATTCCCATTAAAGTAATCCTATCGAGTAAGGGTCACAATTGTCACTTTCATAGATGCGTTGAAGGCACTTTTTTTTTTTTTTCCCTGAAAGAGTAGCAACACTTAAGCATCTTACAAAAAATATGTTGTGTCTCATTTCATTATGTGCAGCCTGTTCAAGCCAGGGGGGGGTTATTTTTTTAGCAGGGGTTTTACCATTGGCTCTTATTGTAATTCCATATTTTATTCACTGCCAGGAAAACAAATGCCTTTCATTCTTAGGTTTTTAGAGTAGCAATATCTGTTTCAAGCCGGTGAAAGGGATTGACATGTTAACAGCTGATGTGCGGTACATCCCCTTCTCTGATCCAAGCGCGACCCGAGTAGAACGTCCACCTGCTTCACCGAAGTCTCAGTGGTTTCAAGGCTTTGGGATGTTTTCCCAAGGGTCGGTGGTTTTGAAGTTATAATTTATGTCATACAGTGGATGCCGCTAGACTAAACAGCAAATTAATGTTGTGGATCTATCTATAAATACAGGCCAGTAAACCCTGTTAATAGGCAATGTGACCGAACAGGTACAGTGTTTTTATTAGACACAATGAATCTTGCATTATCTTGACAGACAGTTTATTTTTATTTTTTAATATTGACCCTGTCCTATAGCCCCCAATCCATTCCATCAGTGTTCTGTCTTCCCTCTGGTCCTGCGTCTGGTTTGGAGAAGGATTGGATAATGAAACAGCATCATGTGCCAAAGTGCCTTCCCATTAATGCGATAATGACTAATAGAGTGGGATAGAGAGAAAATCAACTTGCAATGAAAACGTTGATGTCCGTTCATGCTCTAAACACAGTGATTTTGAAGCAATAGTTATTTAAATTTAATTGCCACACTACTGATTGTGTGTTAGGTGATTCCCTTTTAAATATTGCTCTCCCATTTGCCTAGTTAATTGAATAGACCAAATCTCCAAGGAAAAATATTCATTCATGTATGGTCATGATGAAGCAATGGACAGTTGGATGGCTTTTGGAACTTGAAAGTCTCTTACCAGTAAACAGCAAACATATTCATAAAATGAATGTTGAATCAGTAAAACCAAAGTGCAGTTGCAGATAAGGTGTCAGTTCTTTGTTACCTGCAACCTGTCTTTGGCTCTCTTAGTTAGCATAAAGAACAGAGTTCATTCTTCAAAGCCTACTAAGTTCTCTTATGCTGTGAATTCCTAGGTAAGAGCTCTGAGAGGAGCAGAACACTTTAGGTACGCAAATGATTATGTTGGTTCCTCACCTGACAGTCTTGTGCCTAAATGTAGACTTGGTTGGTGAGGGAAGCAGCCTTTGGCAACGACTGGACGTTTCCCAGACTTGCAGAAACAAGCAAGCGTGTCAAGCAGCCACTGTGTTGCCATTTAAAATATTCCTTTGTAGCTTGCTGATGGGGAAGTGGCTGCTTTTTTCACTGAAGCCCTTCGCTCTTTCTTGGAAGTGACCTTTACCAGTTACCCCTGGCAGGGGGGTGCTGTCTTTTTTTTGTGAGGTGGGAAGATCACTTGCCCACGGGTGAAAAAACCCTGAATCAGCCAGCGGATAGCTCCAGCTGATTCCTGTATAGTTTTTTTAAGCCTACCACAGGATGGTATATGCGTATAGGGGGGCTGTCAAATAGCATTAACCCTTGTCTGGCTGGAACTTTGTTTTCAAACACATGCTTTTCTCATGTTTATTGGGATTGCTATTTAGAGGCAAAAAATAAAGTGATTACAAGGGCATTCTTCTTGCTTCACCTTGAGATTACAGAGTATCCTGCTGCAGTACTTCTCTCCCATCAAATGCAGCTGGGAAACCGCTTGAGGGAGGCTTCTGTCATTAAACACGAGGTGCCTTTGGGGTATTACAGTAGGTAGGCAGAACACTCAGCAATTGCGTCAACTTTTCCTTTGAAAAGGGCAAGCTATTGTCACTTGAAAAACTGCAAGCTTGAGGAATGACTGCAATTGATTTGTGTTGCAAGTAAATATCTCTGGGTAAATACAGTAGACTTGTAATGAACCAGGCGTCATAAATAGTTGCACTTGGCTTTAACTGGAGACGCTGAAGGGGCTTACATCAAAGGTGTGGTTTGCCCCCACTCTGTTCTGACAGTTCTTATAATACTGAGTCATGCCACCATGATATAGGGGCAATAACCTGCCACAGGAAGTGAAATTGAAATAGTTACAGAATCACAATTTATAGCTTAGCTTTCTGCTAGAAGTATGGCTTTAATATGCAGTTAATGCTTTACTAGCATCTACCATGATCACACATATAGTCCCCAGGTCACTTGTCTGGGCATAAAACAGTATTTGATTAAGACCCTGTCTGGACTTTCTTTGAGACTATAACTTCATTGTTTAACAACTGATAAAGAACATGTAAACAAGGATCACAAACTGTTACTCCAGAACCAATACATAAGGCTAGTGCCATAGAGCTGCAGAACGTTCTGTAGAGCACAGCATAAATCCTGTGCACAATACAGTTTAGGAAAAATTGAAAATATGGAGTCAAAATTGCATTTCTTTTATTTTATTTTTTTTAATCTGTTCAAGTTCTGAGCTTGACATTCATGTTCATAACCACCTACTGCTGGAGCATTAGCATATAGCAAGTGACAAGATGGTTTCAGAAATGATGCTTGTTCCTGCTGCTAAAAAATCCTGAAATAGAAGGCTAGTATATGGAAGAAGACACAGTACAATAACAAATATTCATCATATTTTAGTGTGAAGTTAAAAACAATTGTGGGACAGCAATTTAGGATTCCTGGTCTACACAGGGACCAGTGAGTTCATTTCTCATTAGGATAGAAGTAAAAGAAATGAACTGAAAATGATCTGTCCTGGTAATGAATTCAGTTCCAGTTTACGACTGCGATTTCACTTGTACATTTTCCGAGGCAGCTCTCTGACTGGAGGATGGGGAGCCTGAGGGTTATTCCCACTCTGCAAGGAGCCGGCCCTGCATTTCACATCAAACTGCTTGCCGCCTCGCTCTCCTCCTGCTCGGGGCAGCCTGTGTGCAGCAGCACTGAAGGTGCAGCGTGACAGGGGGGTGAAAGCGGGGAAATAATAAGAGCGGAGCGGCCCCTGGAGGGTGTTTCCTTTCTTCTTTCTGCTGAAACTCAGGACAGGATCAGTGTAAGAGTCACTTTGAGAGGCAAGGTAAAAAAATACCCAACATGGACTGCTTTATAGAAGAGCTGCCACATCTTTAATACCTTGATGTTAGTGTGTGTGTGTGTTTTTTTTTTTTTATGTGCTGTATTTGTTTAGCAAAATGCCTTTCCAGTCCAATAACCCCCAGTGAAGCCTAATGCTTTGTCATACAGTACCAGTGTAACCAGACACTAAATTGCACAACATTTTTTGTTAAAATCGGATAACTTTGACATTATTTTGCGTCTGCTCTCGATAAAGGTTCGGTTGGCTACACACCAGCTTCCCTCATGTTTTAAAAGAGAAATCTATGGTGTGGTGTCAGATCCCTGGAAAATGACTTGGATTTTAAATGCATTCTGCTGAAGGCATTATAGGAAGCACTGAATACAGTTGTTTGTTTGTTTGCAATCTGCTTTTTGAGTAATTTTCCATTGCTCTGTAAGAACGAAACCAAAACTATGTGATACAAAGCATATGTGGATTGTCTTCCTCAGAGATGGCGTGGGCAACTTCCCCCAGTGTTGAGGAAGGAGATCTGAGTTTGAGGCACACTACCAGTCTGCTAATTAAAGAACAGAGTACAAGAGGTCATATCCTCCTAATTGTATAATGTCATTGCATTCGTATGAAATAATGTTGGCAAGCATGCATTTTTCTGCTAAAAAAAGCTTTAATTATGAATGCTAATAATAATTGTAATCATAACCATAGATATAACCATAGTCATGACCATACGTGGAATATTATTGTTAATAATCCTTACCGCCTTCGATATTGGCAGATCATTTTACTGTACTGTATTCAGGTTCAGACTCATTTTTAAATGAATCATGCATATCCTCAATAAGCATCAGCTCCCTTGTGCAAAGAGGTGTAACAGTCTTGGCTTTGACACAATTAACACAGGTTCCCCTAGTGGGCGTGGACTGAGTAAGTGCAGACTGTCAGGATTATAGAGTCTAGGCAGGTCTCCTTATCTGCCAGCTGAGCAAAGTGAGCATATTGTCATTCAGAATCTCAGCAAGGAAACTCTCGTATTCTCCCTTGGATAATGAAATCCAAGTGTGAGTTTGTGAGAAATCATGTAATAGATCTGTGCATACAGTATACTGAAAATGACAAGTATGGTAGCCGTAAAATAAAAATAAACTCTATGTGCTTTGTCACTGTCGTCTGCCTTGGTCTGTGATGTGTATTTTACAGTAGTTATGTTTCCAATGTTGTATTATGTTATAAATTCCTTCTATCCATCTTCATTTGTACTGCAATGAGGACTGTCAGGAGATGAGCACTCTCGCAGTGACAAATAAACTAGCTGGTCTCAGATCCGACTTGAAACCCGAGATTGTTCTAGCCAGGCAGACTAAGTGAAAAGGCAAGGGCTGGATTTGAAACGCAAACCATCCAGTTCAAAGACGAACGTCTTGCTATTCAACTGAAGAGCCACTTCTGTAGTCGAGAGGCAAGTACGGGTCAGATGTCAGTATTATTAACTCGTGAACCGCTCGGAGGAGATTCATTACATTCTCCCACTGCTTAATCAAAGCTTGTTCTCAAGCATAAAACGATGTTGGGCTCCTAACCATGACCACTCGCTGTCAAACAGGATTAGGAGCAACTTTACAGAATCGCGTGTCTTGCAAGCCAGCATACGTGCTTTAATAATGCAAAGAACACGGACCTTTGATTACCTGTTTCAACCACAGGGGTGAGGATTCTTCCCATAGGACAACACTATAATGAACTGGGCTCTCAGCTCATTGAACTGAATGGAAAAGCGAGGGCTGGATGCAAACTGCACACTATATGGTTCAAAGACCAACGCCTTACCATTCAACTAAACAGCAAGCTCTGCTGTAGAGAGGCAAGTACGGGTCTTATGCTCAAGTCAGTATTGCTAATGAATCAGCCGCTAGGAGGAGAGATCCATTACATGTGGGTGGAGTTCTGACCTTGAGGGGGTAATGCTCTCTATTGACTCAGCACGGCCAACACCTTGAGTGAGGGACTACTGTATGCTTAGCGTCTGAGCACTGGTGTAGCTATAGGCAATTTAAAAACGAAGGTACTTTAGTCAGTATATGGCTGGGTAAAGGGTGTGGGGGAGATACAGTACAATGCAATGACAAGCATTTAATATATTGCTTTAAAGGCTACTGTGGGTGGGTAAAACTAGGTCAATGGTAGTGCTGCAAACGAGTGTGTGTTATACTGTAGAACAGCCCTTCACAAGTTGAATGTTTTCAGGATTTCATGTTTTAGTTTTTATGTGGAAGTTAGCAAGCGAAACCAGGAGAAAACATTGTTTTGTGTTCGCTCTTCTTTTGACAGCCAAGAAGACTTTGCTTTAAATCGATTATTTTGACAGCTCTTGTACGTTGTGTTTCATTGACTCAAGATATTGTTATTTTTTGTGGAAAGTACTCCAGGTGGTGGTGATCAGTAACCTGGCTCCATTAATTGATGTTCCCCCTTGACAGGGACCTATACTCTCTTCATCCTAAAACTATTAAAGTAACTCTTTACAGAGGTGGCTGTGTAATGGAGCGGTTCAATGTACCACATTCATTAAAAGTGCTCATCAGCAACTGATTTCCTAATTGATTATCAGACAGATAGTATTCAACAGTAATCGATGCAAAAAAAGGATTGACTCTTCACAAAATACTACTGAAAACACGCATGTGCATATTATTATACATAGTTATATATAATATATACAAATAATGTGGGGAAAATCACAATATGTAAGCTGCAAAAGAAACCACACTGAATCAGATTCGCACTAGCATTAACTATTGACTTTCTAAAATAGTCAGTAGATTTGTCATATTTGTTTTATTTATTATTTAAACGAAAATTATTATTAGTAAAAAAAAATCTTCTTGGGGAATCATTACATGAAAGACATTTGATCTGTCGTTTCATTGTAATACAGCTTTGATAATCTTAAACTAATGAACAGATGGATCTAATTATAACTGAAGTCTTGTCCCTTTAGACTAAAATGATTTACAAGCGCAGGGGTTTTAAGGCAATAAGCTTTTGGTGTGTGCTGCCCTCTACTGGAGCCTCGAAATATGTTCTCTCTTGAATGTAAAAACAAGTCCCATCTAATGGGTGGGGGAGAAGCTCTCAGAATGTACTGCTGCACATAGCCACGACTGCACATTGTTATGACATATTGGGACAGACTGGCTTGAAACAACTTGGAATGTTGAAGAATTACAGGGACAAAAGCATCAACATTCTTGGCATAATATATAGAATGTCCTTGGGGAGGGAGAGGGAGAGGGAGGGGGGATGAAAATCAGCTTATATCTTACAATGCATCACATGCTAATTAAACAGTATAGCTAATCTTACTGTCATGTAATTGCCATCTGTTACCAACTACTGTATCTGATGCGAACAGTCACATCAAAAAACAGGGTCTACTAGGGTCCCCAAGTGGCTCAACTGGTTGAAGCACAGTCGTATGGTGTGCTGGGCGAGTCATACAGCACAGGTTAGTGTCCTGGCTGTGCGAAGCAGGGCGGTCTTCAGTGGGGACTCTGAAGGGAGCGTCACATTGGCCCTGACGCTCCCATGTGTTAGGGAGGTAAAACCAGCATGGACTGTTTCTCCTCATCACTCTGCAGCGAACCCTGCTGCTCAGGCGCCCAGTGTGTTCAGAGTGGACACCTGCAGGGATGATCTTTGTCCTCCAGAGGTCTGTAGCTCGCTGACATCCGCTCAAGTTCCTGGTTGAAAAAGGAAGCTGGCTTGGTCGTGGGATCGGAAGATGCCCACTGAGTCTTCGGGTCTCCTGAGCCATGTGGAGAATTGCTGCGGTGAGGAGAAAAGCAATTGGGACAGTTACCTGGGAGAGTTAATCACACCAGAGGCAGTACATTTTTACTATGGCGCTAACATGAACAATTTTTCTTTTGACTTTTGGGACAAGAGGCGCAACATTTTGCACTAGAGCAAAAGCCTGTCACCTTGTGAAACTGTAAATTGCACATTCCCTGTTTCACTGAACCACAAGTCAAGATTATATATGTGTGTGTGTGTGTGTGTGTGTGTCTCTCTCTCTGCCTGCTGGATAGCCAGCCAGGTGATTCTGCAGGCTAAGAGAGAAGCAAAAGGAGCAGTACAATAAGGAGATGTCTGAAGCCGTTCCAGGGAGGACAGCCATTGTCACATCCAGTTAAAGTGCAGTGGGCCTCTCTCACACTCTGGTCATGTTGTTCCAATGCTACATCCTGCCTGCAGAAATGGCAGGACTTGTCAAATTAGGGCATATGTTTCTGTGCAGTTTGTTAAAAGAAAAATCAAAGATGTGTCTCTTTTTTTTTTAAAAGCTTTAAACGTGTTTGGAGGCAGTCCTCTCTTCAAGCCACTGAGTAGCATGGAGTGCTTTGACAGGAGCGGACCTGATAATCGTATGGTTGGTCCTGGGTGGTGCAGTGTTACATGTATCGTGTATTGTGGTGCCCAATATCAATAAACTCTACGTGGTGAAACGTGTTGTAAAAAATCAGTGAGGTTCATAGGAGTACCGTACCACCTTGTTTTAAAACCTGGCCTAAAGGTAAGAAGTTTGAGAAGAGAAAGAAAAAAAGCAATGTGATTTTTTTGCGGCTGGCGACTTTAAGTATTTTCTTTATAGAGAGAGATCTCTTGCTGAATTGAATTTGGGATATGGCTGTAATGCAATTATACTGCAGCACCCAGGGGTAGCTGTAATGTGTTGTTCTCATCTCATAATTGATCTTTAGCCGGTTTTCCAATTCCATTATCCTGAAAGACAGAATATGGTGTCACTGATATACATGAATAAAGCAGCAGCCCGACCCGTTACTAATACAGTTTTGTGAAGCAGAACCATTGGCTGTAGCGCCACTCAGATAATGAGCCCATAAGAAAGGGAGCAGTTCTTTTATGTGTAAAGTGATATTGGGAATGGAAATGGAGAGCTAGAATAAAAACTGGAACACAAATGAAAAGCTGTCATTCTCATAAACACATGACTTGTGCTCATTTTGAACACCCCCCCCCCCCCCCCCCCAGGTTAGTTTGTAATGAACGTTATTTTTCTCTCATCTTTCTTCTAATAATTTTATTACAAAAAAAAATACAAAAAAACTTGTTCCGTAGCATTTTCTTTTATTTGTTTATTTATTTATTGTTTAATTAGTTGTTTTCATTTTTGCACCTCACCAATAAAGACCTAGCTTTTCAATAAAGCAGCTGATAATGGTTTAGCAAAGTTTAGTCAGCCATCCGCTGACCCAAGTCCTGTGTATTCATCTTGGGGGTGAGAGCACCAGTATAGTAATGGTACAACTTTGACACATTCGAAACCCTTGACGTCTTTTTGGCTGAAAACAGGTTGACACTCGATAATGATGTCAAAAGCAAAATAGAGGAACACAAATGTCAGTTTCGCCAGTACTTCCCTGAAATGAGCAACAAAAATGACTGGATCTGAAACCCCTTTCTAGCAGACTGAACTCTGGTTCCAATCTAACAGCTAAAGAAGAGGAGCAGGAATCGCTTGCCTGATTTTGGTTGAAAAGAAAGATGGAGTACCCCGATGTGGCAGATTAGGCTATAATAAAGTCTTGATGCCATTCAAGACCATGTACTTATGTGAAAGTTGGTTTTCAGTTTCAGTATCAGTAAAAACGAAGTATCGACATACACTGGATGTTGAAGGTGATCTATGACTGAAACTACCAAACCTTCAGTTGCTTTGTGCCAAAAAGCAAGTTCCACCATCTCATTAGAACCGACAGACAAAATGGTAAGTTCACATAATTGTAACTTTTTTTTAATTTTTATTGCCAGTAGGCTCAAATTGTCTTTTATTTTATTTATATATTTATTTAGTTTTGTTTTTAGTTGTAGGGCAATGCAAGGTTGCAATGCAAAAACAATCTTTAAATACAGTATCAATTTATAACATTCACTGTACAGGCAATCTACATGTGAAATTTCCAAAGGGGTCTGCACCTCCATTGAAACATTTTTAGGGATCTGCAGATTTAAAAAAAGGTTGGAAGCCACTGGGTTACTTACAAACTGGGTCCATCAATGCTCAAAAACATTTGGGGTACATGTATTTTGGGAGGCTTTTGTATTTGTACCTGTTAAGCCTCTCCCACGAGTCATCACTTGTGCCTGTACCTCCTGAAGCTTCAGTTATTGGTGAAGTCTTGGATACAGAAGCTGTCTGCTGTCTTGCCTGTCGTGACTGTACATAAATTGCAATATGGGTTGTGGTGAGTAAAGAATTGCTGGCGTGTTCTCATTTTTGGTCTTAGCCTGCATGCAAGATGTAACAGACAGGGTCTAACATGCCCTTGTGCCACTGTTATCTGCCGGGAGTCAGGTCTTTGCCCTTCAATTTTAAAGTAGGAAATAACCAGCTGGACCAGGTTTGCTGGCACAGTTTTAATGCTGAATCAAATGTGATTTGGCTGACAGAAGCCATGTTTTGAACTCAAGCAGCACTGACACCATATCCTATCATCTTTAGTGGACCTTGACAGTGTGTGTGGAAACACTGCAGATCCCTCACCTAGCAGGGGTGAGAGAATTCTTCATTCCTATTCAGTAACTGCTGCAGCCTTCGAGTACTGGACCTGTCTGTGCTATGTGTAGTCTGGGAGCAGTGAAAGGGCAGCAATGACTAGGGAATGTCTTTCTCAAAAGCCATGCAATCCGTCTGACACTTTTTTCCAAGAATCTTACAAAAACCAATACATCCTTAACCTTGCTTCTTGCTCTGACTGTATCAACCCTAAGATTGAAATCCAGTAAATGACCATGAAATTCAATGCAGGCTGATGCTGAGAAGTGCGGTTTGATTTACTGTGTTCAGAACCAAAACCAGAAAAAAAAATCCTTCGGTATGCAAGGTTGCGAAATGAGTGCACAGATCAAACGTAATATTTTTCTAGTTTCAAAATATGAACTGTGTTTTTTTTTGTTTTTTTTTAAAGAATGAAACATTCTTAATTACAGGAATATAAAGAATTTAAAATGAAAAATATACATGTTTAACAAGAGAGACCTGAAAAAATAGCCATTTTGACACCCCAGTGTGTTTCAAAAGTATCCACAACCACATACTCAAAATAAATGGCATGCAATGGAGCTGCACAGAGCAAATTTGCTTTTGTTAGAGTTTGGCTTTCACTTTCTCTTGTATGGTCCCTGTAACCTAAATAAAAAAATTACTAGTTTTATATGCAATCAAACCCAGATTTATCTACCTTGATAGATGACCTTGTTTGAATGCTGTCAGCTGTACGCTTATCAGGTTTCTGTAGTGAATCATGTACACACGGTGAACGATGCTGACATTAATGCAATGTGCAGTGCACCTGAAATCCGATGCCCATACAGTGCTCTGTTCGGGGGTGTTGGTGGGAGGGGTTGTGGTTTTCATGTTGTTTTACTTTGGCATTAAATCAAGTCTGATTTCACTGTGAAGCTTGATGAAATGTATGCACCACACCTACAGTACTGTCTGAATATGTTATGCGACATATTAATGAAGTCAGTTATTATAGTCCAGTAGGCCAACATTTCAGCTGTTTGCATTCTTCATAGTGGATCTTACTAAAAAGAAGTCCGCTAACTAAAACATAATTAGTTTAATTTCGATAGTGTTACGAAATTCGTTACGCTTTCGTTACGATTTACTGTTTGAAAAAGTATTTGATTAATGCATTGATATGCACCATAACAAACAGTACGAATGAAACACACTGACTTCCTCACACCATTGACCTGGGCCAGAATCCAGCTCAAGTCTCTTGAGTATGTGAAAGATGATGCTTCAGACTGCTACGCTTCCCTAGATGAACATTACGGTGCAAACAAAACACATTTATCAATCCACATGATCAAGTAGCCATCTGGTTTCAGTCTTAACCGTGCTATAAGCTTAGTGGTCCGTGTCTTACAGCCGCATGAAATCCTATTAAAATCGTAGGCAATGTTAAGCATCTAATGACGTGTTTACAATAGAGGGTAAAAAAAAAAGTTCAAGTAAAATAAATTACATTTTATGAGCAAATGTCTTCTCTCTGCCAAGTTTAGCTATGCAGGATACCTGTGCTTGGAAGCTCAGCACCAACTGACAAAGTGTTTTCTTTTTTTCTTTTGCAGGTTATTTCGGCCATTTCAAGAATCTCCCATCACAGCATTGCACAAATTAAAGGGATCAGGTGAGTCATTGTAATCTTGGTGCAGGTGTTAGACCTTCTACGAGTGTCTGTAAGGGACGACAAGTAGACCACTGATGCCTCTCTGGGTGCTGCTCGGGAACAAACTAGGAGCACTTTCCCCAGCGCTGTAGAATAGAAGTCTGCCCCACTAAAAATCAAATAAGGCAACTCCTTATAATAACACAAACAGTTTTTGACAGTTATTTTTTAGTGCTCTCTGAACCCCTGTGTCCCTCGTTTACAGTTTGTCAGTAATGTTTATAATGTACACTATTATGGCACGCTGACGAAGGCACTGGCCGAGACATTTGTCTACTTGAATGTCTCTTATAAGGTTGATTACGCAGATAATTAGACTTGTTGTGCCATTACGGCTCTCTGATTTGTCTGAATAGCTTTCCGTGATGGGCAGTTGGAAGCATATGAGGTAGTAGAGTCTGAAGAGTCCTAGAAGCACTCAGGATTAATGATAATGGCTCAGCAATGCCCATGTGTTTGCATGCTGTGTGTCTGTGCATGCAAATTACTGTCAACAACTAGGAGATTTAAGACATGCTGTATCTCAAGCATGATTGGCTCTCTGAGTTTTATGTAAAATAATGACAAATGTCCATGTGTTGGCTTTGAATGGAAAGCCTGCTTTGATCATGATCACTGACTGGCATGTCCTGTACAAAGCATAAAATCATGTACTCCACAGCTCTGTCTGACAGCCTGTAACTCACTTCAGAGAATGCTGTTAGAGATCCATATTGCATTAGTTTAGTGTTGAACAGCCTGCTACTTCCCTGTAAACCACACTTCTTCCAGCAATGGTAAGAGTGGCAGATTTTGCAATCCTGTTTTTTTTTAAGTGTTGTCTTTTTTCTAGACTTATACATGATACTTTGGGCTGTATATTTTTCACGGTAGCAAATTGTTTATTTTGCATTTTAAAAATAGATATTTCAAGGTATTTCACAATTTAAACATAACTGATTAATTGTAGAATATTTATACAATATGTTGCTGACCGCCTTTTAAAAACATTCTGTTTTTCCCCTTCAGTAAATAATAAAAGCACAGCAAAGTGCAATAAAGCATTGAGAAAGCATGGGGAAGCACTGAAGCACCGTACACAATAGTGAGTTATGGTAAAGAATATTAATAAATATAGCACATGGCCATAAACTATGGTAAATGCATAGTAAAAGCATGGGAAAACTGCAAAAATACCATAGAGAAAAAATACATGTTCTCTAATAATGTTTTTGTTCCTATGGGCTGGCATTTATGAATCACCCTGCGTGCGTATATGAAAGCAATGGCAGCAACACAGGCAGCAAAATGCCTCGTATGCCACACCTGTTAGTCCCGGGCTTTAGACACGCATGATATAATGCAGTGGGAGTCCTATTTCCAAACCTTGTGAATGTGTGTGTTGAAGTGATCACTCTATTCCCATTCTGCAAATGGTGCCAGTAATGGGCATGATTCAGTTTGTTGTATTCTTGTATTCGATTGTGTTGCTCAGTTTAAATCAGAAGGCATTTACTCTTTGCAACTGATCCGCCAGGCGGATGTGCTTGACCTACTGAGAGCAGATTTTTTTCCTAGGTTTTAAATAGATGGGGACTAATTATTGTGTAAGGAGGAAGTGTGTGTGTGTGTGTTTTAGAAGTCATATTGAGTGCAAGGCTGATAATGTCCACAGGGGCTTTTTCCAAAAATGTGGAGATTGAGTCAGTGTTATTCTACTCCTGACCCTGTCTGAGTCTTCCTTCTAAGAGACATGTGGTTGCAGGAATACATTCAACATCTCTGTCAATCAGCCAAGAGGTATAGAAGATCTTGATGAGTCCATGGTTCTTCTTTCGGCACCTTTCCTGTTTTAGTTTTTAGCCACTTTGAGGTCACATTGATTAACCAGTCCCTGTCATCATCTCTGTCTTGGTGCAATGGAGCTTGGTGTCACCCTGGTAAGTTTGGCACGCCTTGGGCATCTGGCTCTCCTGGAGTGCCCAGAAATGCCTGATTTGAAGGTAGAAAACACTACAGATGAAGTTTATTAATTTGAGGGAAAAAATAGGTGCTGACAGTTAAAGTTGTTACCAATAGACTTCTCAAACAGAGTACAGTATAACCCTCCAACTAATGGTCAAGGCCAGCTCCACTAGACTCAGGACCATCTGGATGCATGATAATACAAAGTGCTTTAATACAGTAGCAATGAGGATTCTTCTGAACTCTCCAGCACCTTGTCAACGACTTGTGCCATAACTGGAAAACAACCTACAGCAGCAACCACACATAATTATGTATATTCAACTACTGACAGCGTGCATGTTATTGATCAACTTAATACAAGAGAGAGCTACTGCTCCCTGCTTTTATGTGATGCTGTGCTCTGTATTGCTAGTAAAATACCAGAACTTGTGTGCAGTACATTACGCCCCCTGAGAAAATGCTCTAAGTACAGCTGGTACTTCAGAGTGTAACCGTTAACCTACCACACATGTGTTCTATATGGTATTTCATACTGATGTGTTTCCTGCAGCCACTAATGAGAGAGTGTTGCAGGGGGACAGGTTAATGGTTACATTTCAGTGTACCATCTGTAATTAGAGAATAGATATGCTTAAGAGCTGTACTGTGCGGTGCAAGGTTGCGTTGATTGAAACAGAAAAGGGTATACAAAGTGAATCTAAACTATGAGAAGAATGCATTAGCTAACATAATGCTGGTGTTTCATACCAGCACTAAGTTACTGTTAAGAGGATGCTGAGCAGCCCAGGTGTTACAGTGGGGCTGTCGCTATGCCTTGCTTTGCAGTGGCTAAATGTATCAGCTCTGCAGAAGTTTGCCCTTGCAAGGGACGCACATGCACAGGATCCCGCTTTACTCAATAACCCCTGGGCCAGCTTTCTGTGCTTTTAAGAGGCTGCTCGCAATTTCATTGTGCAAGCCTGCAGCACTTTCACACTTGATAGAATATTGATTTCATATTTATTACCAAAGTCGGTGCGAATTGCTTTTTTTTTCCCACAGGAAACTTGGAGTCATCTATTTGATATAGGAAGCTAATAATAATTTTGACCAGCTCTGTAAACTAATAAATGTACATACCAACATACTGTTATGTTTCAGTAAACACACAGTCACGTGTATGCACAAACATAAATTATAACTTGCTCTTTGTACATGTCAGAAACAGCCCTTGTAAACATATGAAACATATACTGCACTTGGGCATTTGTTATAAACTTGTGTATTACACTTCTGAAAAAACCTTCTGACAGCTAATGCTTATGAAATCCTGTATGCAATGTAGATTTTAACAGTGCAACACAGTGTAGTTAGATTATATCAACAGTTTAATGTTATGTGCTTTTATATATATATATATATATATATATATATATATATATATATATATATATATATATATATATATATATATATATATATATATATATAATATATAATTTTTTTTTTTTAATAGAAGGATGTAAAATCTCCCTTTTTACAGTGGTGCAGCAGGAGCGCCATTTCTTAGCATGGTCAAAGAGCAGGTTAAACAGCAGATAGAAACTCCCATCTCCAAACCTCCAGCGCAAACTGAACTCGGCACACTCTGCCTCCAGAGCAGTGGGGCACGATGAAATCTAGCTTTGAAGGGAGGGATTGATTAAACAGAAGGGAGTTTTCTGCTGTGTGAGTACCACGCCTGCAGGCATTAACAACTACATCAGTATTACTACTGTAAGTAAGCAGTTTGTGTGGATTAAAAAGTCCCATCACAATAGCAGCTGCAGTCTCTGCGTTCCCGTATTGATTGTCTTTATGGAGCACAGGCATCTCTCTGAAATCGAAAAGTGCTTTAGTTTAATTAGGGTAGGTTGGGCAGATTTGATTGGCAGTGGGAAGGTTGCCAGGAGGGGTAGATGGAAAAGGTATATCAGGGTCATCAGACAGCTCTGTCTGGCTACAGAAACAGCACGTTGACAGCAGCGTTTAGTCATAGGTATTGTCAGTAATGGAAGCACATGCTACTTCAATGGCAGGCTTGACATTTTCATACTGTAGCGTCACCTGTTAGAAGGAATTCTCTGCTGGTACAAACAAGCTGAGTATGTTCCATGTCTCCAAAACCTATATCCTGTCCTTTAATGCCTTACTTAGGATTCTTGTTTTTTTGTAGGGATAATAGCAGAATAAAAGCTGTTTTTGTTCTGTTCTGTTTTTACCAGAGCTCAGAGTGGAGCCACTTTTGCACCCTTGCCTTGCGAGCTCTTTCAGTACTGCTTACTTTCCTAAAGGTCTGGCAGCATTTATATTAAGACTCACCTTCTTGGGGTGGGTAAATACTGGCAGAAGCAATAGGGCAGCCTGGCTAACGAAAGCCCCCGGATAAATGTAATGAACATTGATTGACTGGTCTGTTGAATGAAAAGATTAACTGAAGTGCTTTCACAAGTCTGAGGAATCCCTTTGACATTTAATGTCTTGCCAGGGAGCGATGCCTAAGAGGAAAGGATCCTGTCTTTGTCAATTCTGCTCCTTAACTCAGCCCTTTCCATAGCTATTTCACTCAAACAGTGTCAGTTTCTCTGGATCTCTGCAGCCCCTGACAAACACCTGTTGTCACGTATTGTACAGGAAACTGTCATTCCACTGTCCTTGGTATTTTCAGGTGCTAATCAGTTTAGTCATGGCGCTGACAGAAAGGATGGCATCTGAAGTTTGAAATTTCTCTGGACAAACAGACAGTCATGGTGGGAGGGATCAAAACCTTCAGGAGAGTTTCCGTATGATCATCCTTTTGTGTCGGTTTAGTGTCATTCTCTGTTGTCATTTCAAGTTTGATTAGATGTATTTGTTGACCGTGGAGAGAAATTCTATATGAGATGTATTAGAGACACCCCTATGCACTCCATCACACCCTGCCCTCCCAAACAACAGGTCTAGCAGACGAACGTTTGGACAAGTCTTTTGTGAAGTATTGTTTCGAGTTGATCTTTTATTGCTGTTGGGGGATTCCTCCATAACCCAATAAACTGTCATGCCACCCCCAAGTGAAAGTACATCAAATG
>NW_024472917.1:0-14202 GCF_017654505.1 Polyodon spathula | reverse complement strand
GTTTTAAGACTGGACTATATGTTACTAAACTATTCAAAATTTACTTCCATTTTAGCCATATTTCGTTATTTAACGCGGCATAAGGATATATATATATATATATATATATATATATATATATATATATATATATATATATATATATATATATTATATATATATATATATATATATAATATATATACGGATATATACTCATATATAATATCGTCTTAAATATGTAATTATCATTTTCTCTCTGTAGGCTATGTATTTTCTTAAACTTTAATCTTAATAATATTTATATTTTATATGTATCGTAAATTGTGTGTGTGTGTGTGTTTTCTCTCATTTCATTTTTGATATTAGCAAGGTTGTTGGGGAGTGTATGAGCGGGTGTGTGGTGTGTGGGAGTGTGTGTTTCGATATTGTTGTTTTATATAAACTATATAAAGGTTGTTGTCAGTATTCAACTAAAGTCTACTTTTCTTTTTCAGCCACTGTTCAAGGATGCGAGCAAACACAACATATCAAGAAACGAAGTTCGGTTTCCCGGCGAGGATTGCTGCTTTATGACTCTTTATAAGCCTCCAGAAATTCTTAACGCAGATGAATAAAATGCTTTGCTGAAATGCCAAGTTTTTTGTGTGAACTTAAAAAAACTGAAACGTGCATCAAATGTTACAGTACTGTAATGGGAAGAACATCGAAGTGACTGAAACTATCATGCAAACAGGTAACATAATTTCCTGCAACTAAAAAAAAGAACAATATATGTCTATTTATAAATCCAAATACACTGATATTACTCTCTTCATCCTGACGTCGGTGACGTGTACCGTTCCTGAGGTCCGTCGGTAACCGCAGCGGTTCCGAGCCAGGTTTGCATGGAGGAAGATCTGTTGTTAAGTCTGCTGTTGTGATGTCTTTCTACATGAACCAGGTCCTATGCTGATCCTGATAGTGTTCCCTGACGTGCTGGTGGCTCCTTTTGCCCTTATCTGGACTCTCGGACCATGCACTCGGACTTAGCCTCTACCATGCTGCGGCTGGTTGCTTTGCTCTTACACGGCCTCGCCCTCGCTCTGGGCCATTACGACATATGCAAGTCCCTCGTTAGTATGGACGATGGCCCTGTATGGGAGTTCTACGCGTGCCAACCCAAGCCGATCTCCATGAAGGACTATATGAAAGTGAAAGTGGACCCGCCCGGAATTACCTGTGGAGACCCACCTGAGAGGTTCTGTACGCTTGTAAGTGTCCTTTCTTTCTTTCTTTTCAATAGCTAACTCATCAGTTAACCCATCAAAGCTCCCCAAACTTATCACACTTTAAATCAAGTGTTTAAGCATTAAACACAAATCCATGTGCGACAGATTTTAAACCCACTTGAGTATTTAGATGCTCTGCATTGTCCATGTTTATTTTGCTAACGCTAAAATGTGTCTCTCTCAAAAGGCAGATGTTTCATTCTTAAACATTTAGTTTTACAGCACAGACTCAAACTCAAATTGCTGGATGGTGAGTGGGCGGCTTTGCACGTCACATAGCCAGTGCTTGCATAGTCACAAATCTTGTTTGCGCTCTGGGACACTTTTTATACAGTGCCACTGACCTGTTGTCCACCAGCGACGCTTAGTTCCACACGTGTTTGTGTACATACTTGCCAGTATATGTCAAAAAAAGTCATATGATTATAATGCAGAACATTGCAGCGGACACCCTTAAGAGTTCACTGGTCTCAGCCCAGTACAATTGACAATCTCCGCTTGAGGTAGCCCCAGGACTGAATGGTAGAGATGGCAGATCAGGTCAGGACACAGAACCCCAAATCGCTTTCAGGAGGTGTTGGGAAGTTAGAGTAGCTGAAAGGAAAGAGTGTTAAACGGCACCATTCTGGGCTGTGATGCTTTAGAGGACAATCGATTGATATAAATGCACAGTAACAGGGCTAACCAATACCAAAGTGACATTGCTGTGAAAGCTCCCGTTACTCTTCAGTAGTTATTTGTCCTCCTGAATTCATGAATCATTGGCTGTCTTATATTGCTGTGTGATACAGCCCTGGGCCACCTGTTTGAAGAGTCTATTATTCCACAGTACATGTATGTTTTTCACAATACCATATCTTTTCCTTCTGTGCAGTTTTTGTTTTATCAGAAAGCAAACCTTGCTGAAAGCCCTCTTTCCATTATCTATACGTAGTTGTAGACATTGAAACCTGTTTGCCAGGTTTAAAGCTTACAAGGGAATCACAATTTATAATAATAATAATAATAATAATAATAATAATAATAATAATAATAATAATAATGTTTCCTATTATTTATTACAGTAGTATCATTTTGTGTAGGTACACCAGTTCAGCTTTGGAGTAATAAACACTTCACTTTGTATATTTTTTGGTGTCTGTACATGTAATCTGGCCTGGCACTCTGATGAAGGTTGGCGTTGGCAGCTAGCCAGCAGGTTAATTGTAAAATAATCAGATGAAGGATTCTTCCATCTGGAAATGCAGAGCTGAGCATAGTGTGGGAGTGTGTGTGTGTGTGTGTGTGTGTGTGTGTGTGTGGGGGGGGGGTGACAGCGCATTGGTTACATGCAGCCCATTCAGAGCTTAAGGTTAACTTATCACATTTCAGGAGCATTTTGTTTACAAAGGGAAAAATGTCATAGTGTGGCACATGAAGAGTTTCTAATGGCAGCCACAGGTCAGTCTGAATTAAAGGATACTTATAAACCTTCTTCTTTTATAAACTACACATGGGCCCATTTACATACTGTAAGAGTACCTGGGTAAAAAGACACTGCACTGTAATATACTGCAACAACAACACAAAATACAGTATCTTATTTCTACAGCATTTTTTTTACCAGTTATATTAAATACAGTTAAATACAGTGCCACTCGATTTCTGTTCAGGTTTTCACTAAAATACAATTCCAGGTGTTTTCAACATTCTTTCATGCCTGCTGTTCACAAACCTTGTTGACAGTACAGTTTGTTTATGTGAATCAAAAATAGCAAAAATATATGCAAATCTCTTCCAAACTTTAAGCATCACCCAGTCAACCAGATATATATGCCTTCGCCTCTACATTCAAAATTAAATAAATTACACATCAAAGTGAAATTAAACAGGAAATTACAGGAAATGTGAAGTTTCTTAAAGTTTTACACAGTGACAAAGTTTCTGTGGTTGCCTTTACTAAATCAGCTTCAGCAGCACAGCGATGGGAATTAAATGGGTTTATACTATAAGGTTATAGGATATCTATGAAAATATCGGCAGAGGTCGAAGTGAATGGACATAGCTGCAACGGGACCAGAGACCCTGCGCACCGCAAGCGAACACCTTAACCACAATGCAAAAAAGACGGGCTCCTCTGCATTCGTGGTTATAGAGCTTTTAACCTCACCTCATCTCACCGACAGGGGACAGTACAGTGTATGGTGCCATGGTGCTATTGCACAAACACACATTGGCAGTCCATTGCCTTTCCGTGGTAGCACCAGCAATTTGTGTTGCTTTCCCATACTGAGTTTAAGAATGCATCAAAAAAAGCCCTTACTAATTGGATTTTCCTTGTCTCTTCCGCACCAAAGAAAATAAAAGCAGCTGGTCTTTAAATCGTTATTTTAAAAAGGCTGATTTGTCATAACGAAGTGGTTAAAAAGCCTTCTGACAGCCCTTAAAGAAATATCGCAATCGTTTATTTGTTTCCGCACCTATTATCCGTGCCACTAAAGTTATACAAGGATTTCAAGCCAGTGAAATATTAACGTGGTCAATATCGGTTTTCCTAATGAAGGGTAGATGTAGCTGGCTAAGGACACAGACAAGATACTTCGAGACAGGCGCAGCGTTGTTTCCTTCAATGTAAGCACTTTCTGGGGATGATCAATACGGCATTTTGTGCATTCTGAGATGAGACAGCACTGGGGGGCGGGGTGGGGGTTGTTAAGTCTCCTGCCTGAAAGCTAGCCAGGTTTGTTCAGGCAAATATTTAAACCTCTTAGTCCAAACAAATAAGTCTTGTATTAGCGCTAAGATTGTTTTTGGAATGTATAGATATTTTAATGGAATACATATTGCAAACGCGACTTTGTTCAGTAGAAAATGCTCGTTTCTTAGTTGAAGAAGAGCGGACGCTGTGGCTGGCAGTGTTTACAGACTGACTACTGCTTTACTGCTCCACTGCTTGCCTGATTAAGCTGAGTGCTTTGATGATCGGAGGCCTGAAAGACTATGGTGAAATTGGATAGTGCAATACCAACCCAGGCTGTATTCGTAGGTTAGTGTGCGTTTTAGCAGAAAATACAGGGGACTAATAAAATTACTCATGCAACTCGCTGTATTCTTAGCAAATGATCTGATGTACTGTAGAGTAACTGGATAAGAATTAGAGAGCTTTACATAAAAAAAAAACGTTGTGAATATATTGTGGCTACTTTTTAATATGACATCATTCCTCTCTGGAAAGGGTGGGTCCTCACCTCAATAGCTCAGTGAATAATGGGAGGGCAGAGTGTTCGGTGAATAACCCCTAGTACTGTAACATACAACGCAGTGGGGCGAGGATGGAACATGGCATAAAAAGGGATTATCTTTTTCAATCGCAGTTACAATCAATTTTTTGTTTTGCTGATGAAACGTTTAAGAGACAGAAACAGCAGTTGTTCTTCTTCAGGTAGGTACAATGAGACTCCCACCCCACCACCCCGAGCCAGCTGTCAAAGCTGTAAACAAGCTCCCAAGACATGTGCCAGTGTGAGGATACAGGCGTCGTCTGAGGGCAAGTCAACTCCACTGTGCTTGACTGAACACTGCCTTTCACCTCTAACCTTGAGCAACTGTAGAAACACCCGCCTTAACACTGTCAGCAGGACGCAGGCCCAATATTGACCTTATTCTGGAGGGATACGTCCCATCAGTGGTGTTCTCCCAAATCTGGGGACACCGGAGCTCCACTACAATGTAGATTTTCTTAAACAGGAATTATTATAGGAATGTACTTTTAATTTGTATGCTGAACTTCTAAAAACACATATAATAGGTAATGCATTTATCTAATTTCTACACATATTTTCACAAAGTGTCTCGCTCCATCTTGTCAGACTGCTTGTTGGTGCATCAGTGGCTTTTGCTTGTGTTTGTGTCCACAGCCGTAATCGATGCACTGTTGCTGTCGACTTCGTCAGCATTTTTAGCCTTCTTAAAGTAACAGAAGAAGTTCCTCATGCTCTTTGCATGGCATCAAGAGGACTAGTGACTGAATCAGACAGTTGTGTGAGAGATGCGAGTGATGTGACTTAGCTTGCCTATTGTGAGAGTTCTGGCTCTAGTGCACCACTGCTGCCTAAAGAAAATAGTACCGGAATGGTGATTCCAACCAAGGAACACCAAGCAGCCCTCTATCAATGCAGGCTTGCAATAGGGAAGTGCATCTTCTCTATATCCCAGAGTTCATGCAAGGAATGCCATTAACAAATTCAGCATAGTGATAGCAATTTACGCTAAAGTGTTTGCTGCATAATGAAGATGCATACTGATCTCTGGTGGTCTCAGGGGTCACGAACAGGGACCCATCAATGTATTCCTCAATAGACATGCATCACTACCATAAAGAAGACATGTTATTAATTGATGCATACTGTACTTCAAATGATTTCAACAGAAGTTAAAGATCTTTGTGTGTTTGCTTGTATGTAACGTGGCCTCTGAATTTGCCCTTGGTTACCATGGAAAGCAGGAGAGTGGGGTTTCTGTAAGCGTTCTAAGTGTTAATACCCCATTCACACTTTCAAGAAGCGAGAGAGTTTGTCTTCACATTCACAGATGCATATTGATTTTTTTTTACAGCATGCAAACATGAAGCTTCCTAGATTTAGATTTTTAATTTGGTTTCTTGTAAGCTGGCTTGACCTTGTACAGTGTTCTCACAACCTTTTTTGAGTATGAAAGGGAAAAACAATCAATGACTCCAACCGCTGAAATGAGGAGAGAGATACAGAGAGAGTGAAGAAAGGCATTAGCTTGATCCCGATTTAGTAGCTCCATTTTCCCAGGGAGCACGTCCCAGCTCATTAATAATTGACACAAATTCTGACTTTCCTTACCAGCAGGCAGGATATGGTATGTTTTGTACATCGCTTGTCTTTTTCTAGTTAATTTTTTGGCTGACGCTTTACATTGGTGGAAGAGTGCATCTAATAAGAGCGGGCGAGAGGCCAGTCACACTGAGCAGATTGCAGGTGGCCAGAACTCTATATAGTTCAGATTCCAACAAAGCCTTTTAATACATATTTTTTTATTGTGCCCAATTATTTAATCCCCGATTTGGAATCTCCAATAATTTGTTCTCCTCACCGCAGCGATTCCCCACACAGCTCAGGAGATCTGAAGGTTCAGTGGGAGTCCTCCGATCCCACGACTGAGCCAGCTTCCTCTTTTACACCTTGGAGGACAGTGGCTATCAGCAAGCTACTGACCCCTGGCCAGCAGGGTTCGCTGTAGTGCGATGCGGAGAAGCAGTCCCTGCTGCTTTTGCCTCCCTAACCCATGGGAGCACCAGAGCCAATGCGATGCTCCCTTCAGAATCCCCAGCGAAGTCTGGACACTTTGCACAGCCAGGACGCGAACCTGTGCTGTATAGCTCACCCTGCACACCACACTACTGTGCTTCTACCAGGTGAGCCACTCGGGAACCCCTTCAGCAAGGCCTTTTAGATACACCTGAAACACAGTAAAAACCATTGTCCTGTTAATGGCCATCATTGTGAGGTGACCTTAAACCAAAGCTTTAGTGTTCAGTGATCAGGATATTGGGAAAGCCAGAGTTTTTAGAATGAGATGCATTCCTCATTTGGGTGATTTCCTGTTTGTGCTATTGTGCCTCCAGAAAGAAATTCGAATGAGCCCAGATGTAATCAGAGCAAAACCACCCATGCCTGCCTGAGACTAAACCCATCTTGACCCCAATAAGCCCTGCATACGCGACACACATAATCCCCATCTGCCCATTTTTCTGCACAAATTAATCTTCCACAATTCTTCATCAGGTTATTCACAACCAGCAAGTTGCTATTAATTCTTCCACATCTCCCCCCTGGGACTGCACAGGTAGCCCAGTAGACTGCTGCTGAACCAGGGAAGCAAGTTTCAGTTTAATTTAGCAGTCGTCTGTTCCAGGTACAGTACTGGCTTCTCTGGCTATTAGCGACCGCTGCAGCCATTGATGTTTGTATTTTTGCAATCAAAGTATTCTGGAGGGAGTCCTAGCAGCGTGTGATTGGGCGTTTAATGGCTCATTGCAGTGTGATTCATGAAACTTGCATCGGCCATATAAAGAGCTCTCTTCCTACCAACACCTCATAAAATACTGATACCGTCCCATTGGATGCATGATCAAGTGTGAAATCCATTGCGCACAACTGTTAAAATCTGCTCGGATTTGCGCTGCATTGTACCAAACATTTGACTGTAAATGATGTACTGGTGGGTGCATGTTCATATTTAGTTTCATGTATTGCTATTCCCAGGAACTCTAAAAATACCTATATAAACAGCGCTGTTGTTAAAATGCCTGACACTGCTTTTCTTTTATATCTGATCTTTTGATTTTTTTTTTTCTGAACAGTCTTGAGAAATTTAACATTTCCAGGTGAGGATTCATTCCGAGGAAAATATGCTGTCTGAAAATGCCAAACAGATCTCTGAAATCTATATTTTTATTAGGGTTGAAAATCTGTGAAAAAAATGTATTGGGTGGGGTAGGAGGGGGGGAGGGATATTTTTGAATGACTGAAAGCTGTTTCTTTGTAGTTAATGACAGTATACCTAATAAGGCTATAATTCTATGGGCATCTGGTGGCATGATAAACATCTGAGAGTGAAGCCTAGTCATTACAATCTGAGTATTGGATTTACCTGACACCCTGTGCAGCTGAGCAGTAAGGTAATAGAGAGCCATTGTTGGATTGAAAACCATTACAGAACAAGGGGGGCACACCAGTTGGCCAATCAGTCATCTTCTTTAGGAGTGAGGTCTGAATTCGGAGATGTAATCAGGACAGTGCCAGTAAATGAGACTGTGCATGTGAGTCTGTGCTTCTGTGATGCGCTTTAGTGGCACAGAACAGGCCTGTAATCCTCAGAGTTCATCCAACTCAGCCCAGAGGAGGACATCCGATTCAGGTTAATGGTGATTTCAGATTTGATCCCACTCAATGCGGGTTTCCCAGCAGTGATGCATGAGTTTGCAACATTTTAACTAAAATAGGTAACTCTTTAAAACTGAAATTAGAGAGTAGTCACCGAACAGAGCTCCAGACAAAATAACTTCCACATGGCTCAGGTGGTGGGTTTTCACGGCTACAGGAACGGCAAGCGGGCTCGTCAACAGATTAGAATCATATACACTTGGGAATACAGCTCCTCAGGGGCTCCATGCTTCCAAGCACACAGCGGCAACTGGCAAACATCTCTACATGCACTTTAGAGCATATTTCTGGCTATAAGCATTTCAAACACTGTTTCCCAGGAAGCATAGTGGGGCTCAATACTGTAATTTATTGCAGGGGCATTTTCTAGTGCCACAGTCAATATTTAAACCCCCATAGTAAACACATATTATTATCTATTGTTATTACTGAAACTATTTAGAAATGTGATACATGTTGTAACTACATACCATGCTCTATTAGGCATTATTATTAGCACATTTATGTAAGCTATAAAGTGTTATTCTGTAAAGTTTATCTTTTTTTTGATTAAAAACTGGAAACTTTGAATATATATAATTACACCTGGTGGATGGTTGAGGGACTTGTTCTCCCAAAGTATCCACGTTCATGTACAATATTCCATGTGCGACTATAATGCACTAGATATCTTATCAGAATATCCTCCCTACTTCCCTGACCCCCATCTCTATGCTTTCCACTTGCAGGAGAACCCCTACATGTGCAGTGATGAGTGCGATGCCTCTAACCCAGACCAGGCCCATCCTCCCAAGCTGATGCATGACAGGGAGAAGAGTGGGCTGCTCACCTACTGGCAGACCGTCACTTGGAGCCGATTCCCAGAGCCCTTACTGGCCAACATCACCATGTCTTTCAACAAGAGTATCGAGCTGACCAATGACATCCTGGTCACCTTTGAGTATGGCCGGCCGACCATCATGGTGATGGACAAGTCCCTGGACTACGGGCGGACATGGCACCCCTACCAGTTCTATGCGGACGACTGCATGGACGCTTTTGGGATGCCCGCCAAGAAAGTACAGGACCTCTCCGCCACCAACGTGACCCGAGTCATCTGCACCGAGGAGTATTCGCGCTGGGTGGGCTCCAAGAATGAGAAGAACGTGCGCTTCGAGGTACGGGATCGGTTCGCCATCTTCGCTGGAACCCGACTGCAGAACATGGACAACCTCTACACCCGCATGGAGAGCATGAAAGGACTGAAGGACTTCTTCACTATCACCAACCTCCGGCTGAGGCTCCTTCAACCAGCCCTGGGGGGCACCTACATCCAGAGAGAGAACCTCTACAAGTACTTTTATGCCATCTCCAACATCGAGGTCCCAGCTAGGTAAGAGGTCCATGATTTTTATCATCAGGAGCAATTCACTATAAGTAGGCCAAGAAGCTAATGTACAGATATGGCCAAACATTTTGCATCACCTAGAATTTTAACTCTCATGAGCATAATTTAGATATTTTATTTAACATCGTGTCAACAAAGAAACTACAAAATAATATCACAAAAGGCTACCGGAAGCCATAATAGTAGTACAGATTTTCATGATAGATTTTGAAATGTTCATTTTTTCAATTTTTTTCAGTATTTCGTTAAGTATATGTAAAACTACAAAGCGGTATGTAATTCAATATGCTAACACAACATTATCCAGCAGGTTTCGTTCATTCTTATTAAGCAAAATTTGTTAATTCGATATGGTGATGCAAAACTTTTGGCCATAGCTGTGTTCGTAATGCTCAGTCCACCACTGAAAAGTAATACTAATATTTGTTTGTTTTACCTGTCCCTTATCCTTGCAAGGTGTTTGCAATCATTCTGTCACTGTGATATTAAGTTTAATTGACTTTCAGCTAAATTCTGTGCTGCTGCATCAAATTACCATTGATTTCTTTATTAGGATCATCACTGTTGACTCCACCTGCTCTATAGCGTGGTATAGTCTCTAGCGGTCACCTTGACATGAGGAAATCAAAGGCAACAGAAATCAGAACCACTAAACATCATAATAAGATGAGAAACTGTTAAATCTAGTACTTCATTCATTTCACAAATGCTTTGCAACAAAATACAGAGCTAGTGTACATCACTGAACTAAAAACTGATCTGTACTTGCCAGGGAGGGGGGAAAGTGATTAGCCACCTGCAGTTATTCTGGTTTCATCTCAAGGTTTTAACAGTACAGATGTGTAAGTTTCATCTTTAAAAACTGCCACTTTATCTTCCAAAGATAAAAGCTATCCCCTCTGCTGCCAACAGTGTTCTGCAACGTCACTGCAAGGAACTGAAAGTTCACCCAGCACATGTTCCCAGAGCACTCGCTTGCAAAAGAGATGCAAATCCTTAAAGAGCCGATCTGCTTAAATATCTCTCAGTCGATGGGATGCCCTTTTTACAACATGAGATGTAAACCTCAAGGACATTTCCTGGTTACATGTTTAAAAATCCATTCATCAATGAATCAGTCACAGGATCAATCAATCGTGTTAATGGGGGGGATAATCTGTTGTTTCCCAAAGTTTGGTGAGGTACAAGACTGACTGTTTTAAACTCTGCAACTCTATAGATTGATCGAAACCGTAAGTCAAGCAGAAAAACGATTCGGCCAGTGCCTTCATTGGAGTACTGTAACCTGTAATTTATATTAAAGTAAAACGTGTATGAACAACGATCTCTGTACACTGATGAAAGCACTAGCTGAAACCTTGATCCCATTTCTAATTTCTATTTTTCTTAATAGAGATTCTGCATGGTTATTATTAACAATATGTTACTTCGAGACCCTGCTTCACGTGTCACCTATAAAACCATCACAACCTTTTTAGGACACATTGAAATGCTTGTTGAATTACAGTATGTTTTCAGGCTGCACTCCTCTCTCTATTTGGGTGTTTTCTGGGAGTTCCTGACAGTGATAGAGCAGCTGTCTCACACTCAAACACACACCAGTACACTGTTTAGCTGTAACGAGGATATTTTTTTTTTATTCCAATCAGTACAATATATTAGTCTTGCCATGGTATTTAAAATATAGAGACAGTGTTGAAATAATACCGTAAGCAAAAATGTATGGAAAAAGGATGTTTCACAGTTGCAGTGGAAAAATAGAGACTGGCCTGGCATAGTGTTTAGCTGCTGAGTTGGCTCAATTTGTAAACTCCACTTTTGGCTTCTCAATAAACGTCCTGTACCTATTGATCGAATGTGCAACTGGAGACAGATGAGATGAATGAAACATATCGGAAGGGGGGTTGGGGGGGGGGTTCAGCTGTAGGGGCTGCGCTGATGAAAGACCAAGACCTTTCTGCTGATGTCTAAATTCAGAGCTATTTTTCTTCTCGATTTAGTAACACCGAGGCAAATATATACTCCCTCGTGAAATGAAAGGAGCTGGTTCCTCCTCCCGAGTTATACTATCCCTCAATCAATAGTTATTTCAGGACATTGAAAGAAACAGCTAGGGAGGGCGGGCTGGTGAAACAGTCTGTAAGCTACATGTTCTCAAGTGATTCAGCTGGACGTTGGGGATTAAAACAGGCACTGTTATAAATCAGTTGGGGGGGGGAGAGAAGTCTACAAAATGTTGGAAAGCCTCATCAGTAATGTAATTATTTTCCCTTTTTTTATTCTATATTTCAGTACTACAGTGTTCTATGTTTTTACAATAGCATACCACAGTGCTTGTGATCTATAGGTAATTGTAATGGTTTTAATAGTAGACTCACTGTGTTTTAATAGGAGACTATGTTTAACACTTATTGTTAATGGTAACTACAGTGTATGTATAGTGTATATTTATTTATAGTACCTCTACAAGCACTGGCTAACTCCATATACAGATGTAGCCTTTGGCTTGGCTGATTGCTCAAAGCAGTGTAAATATATTGCAGAATGCATGTCGAGGATCACCCTTGCATAACAGATCAGTCAGTATTGTGACTGTGTGTGCTATAGACGGCAGGGCGTTCTTAATTCACGGTCCAGACTTAACGGTTGAAGTCATGTCAGAGAACAGCAGTTCCAGTTCTGCCGGCGCTTCCCTTCCCTTTGCCTTTCAGGAAAACATACTGTCGGAAATTATCTTAATTATAAAGAAACAGAAGCCATGGGTAGGCAGCTCTGTTAACAGGATCTGCCGACGCTGTCAAGTGCAGCCAAGGCTTCCTGCACAGTTCATTTCCTTTGTCGTTAAAAACCGTAATCGTCAGTAAATGAAGGGAATCGGGTATGAAAAACTAAAGCAGCATGTTTCTAATTGAGGGGGGTGTTACAGCAAGGTGCTGATTGAAATCCATCGTAATCATTTACTAATTCGTCAAAGGCTTAGCTTTGCCATTGCTCCAGTATAACAATTCTATTGTTTAAAGATTGAGCTCATGGGATGCGTCATGTTTTTATTGCTCTTAGTAATGCTAATAAGTGGGGTAAGCAGTCAGCTCTGGGGGACACCATTGGGATTAATACCGAGTTTTGCATTCTAAAAAAAAATAATTAGCCATTTTAGTTTTTCTGTCCTTACTGCTGTTTGTAAACGCAGCTTTCTCCAAACGGGCAGCGCTCTAGGAGTTTGTAAAGATAGAAACAGTGTTCTCTAATCATTTCTTTTGCTGTGACAGACAATAAGGAAATCGGAGAGTGAGCTCTGCAGGCACCGCACCCCCTGAGAATACCAACAGCTAGCATCGCGAAGAAGAAGACAAAATGATTCATTTCAAATTCAGCCCTGTTAATCCATGTGGCTTTAATTGCCCGTATTCATTCCATGTTTGTTTGTAATAAATGATGTTGATCACATGTCTAAGGCACGCATTCCTGAATTAATTGTCAGTTCTTACAATCCCCAGGTGAGCAAGTAAGAGGGTTTGAATACATGCCTTATACATGTGATCAATATTTGTTACAAAGAAACATGGAATGAATTAGGATAATTAAATCCACACAAATTAACAGGGGCTGAATTCAAAATGAATGACTTCAGAACTCAGAGGAAAAAAGCAGCATGTTCTATTTTATAAAATGACCTTTTATTTTCTGTCTTAATATCTGCATTGCATTCCACTTTACATTTCAAAGGAGGCATTAACATCCAGAGCAGCGATAACAAGGGGAGATAAGGGGCAGTAGTGAATAAAAAAAGCATCCGATATCCTGTTACGTGCATAATGCAAAAAAGACAACTCCTAAAACCCTCAAGCAAACCTAATTCAGTCAATGATCTGGAGCCGCAGGTGTATTATATTACAGGGAGAGGATATACAGTGCATATCCCCTGAAAAGGATTTAAACAAGCACACATTGGAATAAGCCTTAGACTGTATAAACTTTGCAGCTTTTATTAAGCTGTCTGCTATGTAACTCACTTTGATAAATACTACGGATCGAACCGATGTTACTCTCATATCGAAGTGTCATTGGAAACACACAGAATCAGAATGCTTTAATGAGCAGCTCCAGAACAAACAAGTGGAGCAAATCTGGGTCTGTGCTCTTCATTATGTTACACCTGTGGCTTTCCTAATTGCCGCAGCAGGTTTTGCCTTCAATTATTAGGTTTCTGAGGGCCTATGCTGAGTTCCAGACATTTGTAAGCGCTGAGCACCAGAAACAAACAGCTGCTCTATGCGGTCTGGCTTCATATGCATTCTGCTGGGTATCCCACCTCTCCTGTCTCAGAAGCCATCAGGGAGCCACGCCGGGCTTGTAGCTCCTAATAGAATGCTGTTCTTGAAGCAGAGCTCTGGTGCACAGAGACACAGGTGCTTGTCAGGATTTCAATAGAGCAGCATTGATCCTGGATTTGTGGCCTCAGGGGGGTTGATAGCCTAGTGATAAACCAAGTGAGATCACTTTTTACGTACCAGTAGCAGATGTGCTGCAAACTGCTTGTGCTTAATTTCATTTTGCCAGAGAATGACATCTGATATATATATACACCAGTGCCACCTGCAGCATATTTATT